>NW_026019116.1:2689487-2749809 GCF_020466585.1 Dendroctonus ponderosae
GTAGGCGTCGGACAATTCATAAAATAATACTTTTTAAAAATCAAACGGTTTAGCCGCAAACTTCCGTGCCGTATAGCGTGAATAACCCTGTATATTCCCCCCTAATTCGTTAAATTATTTATTATTTATTAATTATTAATTAGCAGATAGATAACAAGAATACTCTTCATTCTATTACACATCTTCTGTCACACAGCAGAGTTGAATGTATTTATAAATAAAAAGTGATAATAATTAACATAATTTTCTGAGTTTCATAAAACTATTTGTAGAATGACAAATATCGTCACCCAGTCCTTTCGACCCCATAATTAGCCCGCGAGATTCACGTGGAGCGATCGATTTACGAGTACCACTCAACGGGGGGCTAAGTGTTCCCCATGTGGGGCATCGGAACCCCCTTGGACACGCGTATCATTTGTCGCAACGATGATATTTCTGGTTCGATTTTACGCTTTGTGAAAATGATTTATGCTGCATGGATTAATGGTTTTATGCCATTGCATGTGGTTGTGGGTGAGATCCTCAAAATGACCACAATGAATCGGTTATAGCGAAGACAATGGGTTTAGTAATTGCGGTTTTCTTTAGGGGGATGATTTCGCTTCGGTGTTGATGGGCGAGAAGGTTTTTGAACTGTCCACGTGCCGCTACTGGTTTCCGTGTTCGTGTTCCGCCAGTTATTCATTTCAATTTAGCTCCTATTCGTAAATTTTAATACATCAAGCGACTTAATTCATGCTAATCCCACAAGCCATAACTACCAAAGGTACACCTAGTAAATGTGATGTTAACGAGCGGAAAAATAAATTTGTCAAGTTTCTACGCCGATTTCTATCGACTAAATTGAAAAATGCTATTGGCCTCGACTTACCAAAATTTTCGGAAAAGATTGGCTCCCGAACACCATAAATTACACGGATGGTACCCATGTATCACCGTTATTGGGACATCGATACCGGGTCTTTGAATTACAACAACATGTTTAATGCTATTCGGTGATGTTGATGAAATTAAGAGTTTTCATACAAATCGCCTAATTTTTCTGTGCATGTTGAGAAACGTTATATTAGGTAACAAGTCCCCAAGAATGGATTATGTCTGTTGGGATAAATTATATCAGAAAAAATTGATAAGTCATTTTGTTTTATTATTTTAAGATAACAACCTTAAAAACGCCTTTCCTCGTTACAAATTAATTTTAGCTCATTTCTGGTCATTTATTATTTTCTCTTATGATTCTTTAGATTCTAATGCTTAATCCATTGAAAAAAAATTATAAATTAAAATTCTTGGCACATTAGTTTGCAATCCAACAGTACAAGAGACTAAATAAGCAGACAGTTACACTAAATAGTATTGATAAAAACATTAAAAATCTTCTTCAAGCTTCTGGAAGTTCCAGCATTTACCTGCAAATATGCGACTTAAACTTTGAAACTGTTTTTTGATTATTAGTTTCAGTTTTTCAACAAAGTTTCATTTATTTTCTCTAACTTGAACTCATTGAGTGGTTGTAGAAATTTCTGAGTCACAGCTTTCCAGTGCTTTTCTCGACTTTGAATATGCTGAAACAAATCAATTCACTTAAGAATGTATAATGTAATAAATAAAAAAAAAAGTATATATAAAATTTAAGGGTTGATAGTGTTTATAAACGAAACCTTTAATAAAAAGTAGTAAACATTTTGCAAATTTTCCGCATAATGAAATAGTTAATTTAGTATAAAAATACATTTACCTTCTTTTAGCACGATGCCTAACATTTACTCTTTTTTTCTTTTGGATGGAACATTTATGAATATCTTCGTAATTTTTTTCAGATTCTCGAATTGACCGAGAAACACTGAATTAATAGGTGACGAGAAAAAATTAATTGGTTTAAAAAGGCTTAAAATGACTAGAAAATCAGCAAACTTTGAGTGCACAGTTAAGTTCAATTTTATCAGAGGCATTGTTTTTAAATAATTTGTTTCTTATGCAGTGTGTTTGTATGTTTACTTCACTTATTTTGTTTTTAAGGATATTTTGCATCAGTTTACAATGAAATATTTTGTTTATTAGTGCTTTAGGCTTGTATTAAAAATTTGGAATCTTTAAAATGAATTAATATAATTTTAATTCTACCCCGAATTTTATATAATACGAATTTATACAAACGCTGTGCGTTTAATTGTAGATTTGGTTAAATTTTTGGGAAAATGGTTGCTTTATTCTATTCTTAATGAATGGAATTGTTTCACCAGATTCGTAGATTAAAGCGACTTTTTTTTCCAAAATTTAAGCAAATCCCCTCGTTTGTTTAAATATTTGGTTACTTATTTGTAGCCATAAGAGATATATAGGTAATAATTATAGAATAGTGTAGAATGAAAACTATATTAATTGTTTTCAATATTTTCAAATCTTCAAACAGGAGCAATACAAACCTCAATCAAAAATAAAGAATTTTTTTATCAAAAAAATCGTTAAAAGACAAACTAAGTGAAGTAAACATAAATAATAATTTAACGAAAAACAATGCAGCTGATAAAATTGAACTTAACTTTGCACTCAGAGTTTGCTAATTTTCTATTAACTCTAAGCTTTTTTAAACCCAACTTTTGTTTTTCTCGTTTTTTTGTCATTCAATAGTTTGTCTTTGATTTAATAACTTTTGAAGAAGATCAAATCGAACAATTCGAGGATGTTAAAAAACTCAAAAATGCATTCAATAATGTTTCATCGGAAAGCAAAGAAGAAAAAATGTTAGACATCGTGCTAACACAAGGTAAATACGTTTTTTCCAAAATTTTGCTGAGGTAACCATTCCATTATGCGGAAAATTTGTAAAATTTTTATTGTTTATTTGGATATAGTTGTTTGAAAATCATCGTTAAAAACTGATGAAAAGGGATCATAGAAAGGTTCAAATCGGTGACACAAATATACATGAAATCTTCAAAAAAACATGTATTATACAACTTTGATAATTCTTTTCGTAAGTTGTTGGTAGAACACTATGTTTTGGCGACAAATTTTTCTGACAAAAAACAGATTTGCTAGAAACAGTGTATAAATGAACAACATACATAAACACACATAATACATAACGATTGTGATAAAAATCTCTCAATAAAACACTTGAACTTTCAAGTGCTTTATTGTATTGTGCTTTATGGTATTGTATTTATTGGTACTTGTAAAGTATACCAGAAATTGCACATTTTTGCACAAGTTTACCATCTTCTTTTTGGAACACTTTATGTTGATGTTTTTCGTAAGGACTTTCACCACGTTTGGAACGTTTTTTCTTTTTGAACCGACATTTTAAACGCCGATTTTTTTGTTTGGCTTTTGGATTTTGCACTTTTTTACAATAAATGCTCCACTGTTAGGCTTAATCGACAAATAAAAAAAAAATATTTTTTTTTCTATTTACCTAATACATTTACAAGCACTTAAAGGAGGGAAGGGAATTTGCAAAATTAAACTAAAAAGTCCTTTTGATGAATGTAGTTCATAGTAGTAGTAGTAGAAAAGTTTTCATTTTGCACTTTCGAAGTGTGACTTCCAATTAAAGTTCATTCTATAGTTTTAGGAGATTCGCTAGCTTTTCTAAGGTATATCCATTCAATTATTCCAGAAATGTTCGAAAAGTTTACTGTTTTCCTTCTGCATAGCTGATATTTTTCTCACTATTTTTAAGTTCCAAAAGTTTTTCTTTTCAGATTAAAATTTTTAACGATTTAAAAACTCGAGCCACTTTTAAGCTTCCACCACTAATTAAAAAAATGTTTTCTTATTTTCAGAAATTAAAAAAAAAATCTGCAAGTTCACTCCTTCATTTCAATTAAAAGACATTCAGTAGCTATTCAAAGCTAATTGTCTTTAGTAGATTTGAAATTATAAGTTATATTTTTGCAGCTTCGGAAATTTCGTACTTATATAGTATTATCTTGTTATTAAATTTTATTTTATAAAATATTGATATAACAATTTGATTCCCAATAACGGATGTAGACTTTAATATTTTCCAGCCAAGACCGAAAGTGCTCAAAATCGTTACTGCTACTTTTCTTGACAGAATATTCAGATTGTAAATACTTTTGATGCGTTTTTATTCCATTTATATGAACTTTTGTATGTCTTTTCTATAACGTTCTTCATACAGTGTTATTACAATTATCATCTTGTGCCACGTATGATTGAATAACTGGCGGACAGTCAATATTATTCATATCATTATATTGAAAATCCATTTGCCACAGATAAACAGTATTTATTACGAAATAAGGATCACACRTGTKGTCAAAAGTGGCAAAATTCTCCAATTTTGAAACCAATATCGATCTCGAATCCGAACCATATAAATATGCATGCGTTGGTCATCTAATACAGGAATCCCATTTTCGACAAAATTAATTGATATCTGATAGTCATATTTTGTTCAGTTCACCTACGCAGAATTTCCGTCTGACATAGAAAGGACCATTAGTACCATTTAACATGCTATCGAAGATAGAGAGATGCGATAGATTTAACGCACCGTTAAATGTGCTTGATGGTGGCAAATCACATGAAAACTATGTTTGTTATATGCTTGAGCTTGGATTATTTTTGCAAATTGTGCAACTTTAATGTCCACCAATTTTTATCCGTTAGGCCAGAGTTGATTGATATTAACATATTGTAAGAGCAGCTGAGGAAGGTTTCTCGATTTCTTAACTTACGATCGTTTTTTGAAAATTAAGTTTCGAGTTTTCATTGAAAGAAATCAGAATTTTAAATTTGAATTCAAATGTTTTTGAGTTTTCACACTGTTAAAACCGTGGCATTTATGATCATTTTTCACTTTTACAGATTTTTTCGGATTTGTTAAATTTTCTAGACCTTATCAGCTGCCCAATCCTGAATTTAATTAATCAAAAGTTGATTTGGGTTTATGCATATTTTTGGAATTTAAATATGGCCAAGAAACGGATTGTTTATTAATACACGTGAATCTTTACACTTGTGCCTATAACTTTAACTAAGTATGCGGCTTGTCCAATCGTGGAACGGAGTTCATGATCGATATGCAAATGCCATGAGGAAAACAAGAAATATCTAGTTGCGACAGAAGTTCCTGAATTGGAATTAATGTCACAACAACAGCTTAGAAGTGTGAAGCTAATCGATTGATGATGGTTTCTGTATAAGTTCTGTATATTCATTATTAGCGGTCGAAATTAATTGGAAATACTGTTTTTCACAAGGTTTTCCTGCCAGTTTTATTTAATTTTCTTCTTAAAACTCTCGGTTCCTTTTCATTTTGATAGAAACAAGCACCAACATGATTTTTCTTGATTGCGAACAAAACATTCATGACTATAACGAAAACTCATGTTGTGAAGTGAGGTTATGAAGTGAAGTTGAACAGTTCTGTCATAAAATTTACTGTCATCTGATTGTGCACGCTTTTATAGCGTTAATTGTGGCTTCCTTCGTTTAAGTGTAGGTTTTTTCCAGGTCTTCAGGTCGCAAGTACTTCCCATGTACCCCCCACAACATATCCAGATGAAGGCCGTTAAATTTGAATCACCCTGTATATTTAATTTATCCTCTCTGAGCTGATTAGTGAGTCTTTTCTATCCGATTTGATCATTAGTTAGATCAGTTTAGTCTACTCTTTATTCATGTTTGAAGCAGCATCTGAATTTTGAAGCCAACATAATTTTTGGGATTTGCAATGTAAAGAAGTAGATTCTTATCGTGTTATTAACTAATTCTATGGAAATTTCTATTAGGACGCAAGCTTAAAATGATAAAAAAATGTTTATTCAATTAACTTGCTGCTTTTACTAGCAAAATTACTACATTAATGTATTTTCCGTTTGTTCATTTCCACCTCTGCTACCTTTATTATAAGTTTCGATATTTCTTCTTGCGCTCTTCTTGGAAAATTGGATCGAATTTAGGTTTTGAAATAAAGCAAACGATGAAGTGTTTCGTTCGTCATGTTAATGCTACTTTTATGCTTTTGCTAACTTTTTCAATTTAGAATGTATTTTCAACTTCAACGCGATATTACTGGTATTTGAGGTTGCTTTGAATGCACAAACATTTATAAATTAAAAGTCAATTAGTGTCGAATTAGCATAAAATGAAGCGAAATTGGTAGCTTCACACGATTTGAATACTTTGGCTTATCTAAAGGTTTGCTGAAGCATTTTAGAGCGATTGAACTCAGCTTTTTAGTCCCAACTTAGTCACACGTTGAAACCTTTAAATGAGGTCACAACAAGAAAAATTGGCATTGCAAATTTGACATGAGAAATAAACTAAAATATGAACAGTTTATAAATTAATTAACATTCTTTTAAAAGATATATTTTTCGTTAATTCTGGAGCCCGTTAGGTAGATAGATACATTGGTTTCGGGACTTTACGATTCGAACTAAAACTTGAATAAACGACGCTAAAAAATTGTCAAGACTTCTAGTCATACTTTGGCATTCAAGTTGTGTGTTATCGCTTGTTTGTGTTCATTTTTTTTCACCAAAATTGAATTTTGAAACTTGAATAAGAATAAATCAAGGAGCGCTAAATCGGGAGCTCATACAGGCCAGACCATCAAATAGGTTCTTTAGTGTAATCTTTATAGCATTTTTTATACTAAATAATTTATACTTTATAGAACTTCATTGTCTTCGTTTTCCTTCCATCCTGGAAGCTAAAAATTCACTATTGTCCTATAAATCAAAATGTAAAGCTGCAGTTGCATTTGATTAGAGTAGAGGACTTTGGCTTTGAGAAACCGGCTAGAAAACGCCTACATGGAACCGATTTGTGAATTTTAGCAAACACTTACTTCCTTTTTGCTTAATTTCGTATGCACTTTCGATTAAATTTTCGCGTAAAATAGCCGGGCAAAAGAAATATCGCGACCAAAAGGTGCATATCGAAACCCATAAAATGTCCATATTACCATTCCAGCGTGACCTTTCCAATGGAACTCCATAACTCACCCAACAAATCACTTCGGATTTTTACCGTACTAATGGGACAATTCGTATGCTAATGTGGGCATCTTTCTGTCAGACCGTTTAAGAATTCCGAGCAATATGCTTTCCTGCCCGAGCATTTCATTTAAAATAATATTTCCAGTTTTTGTAATATGTGGTCTGCTTTGGATCCCAGTGGCGTGCCCGCACAAGCACACCAAAATCCCTAGGTAGATTGAGTATTTTTCCAAACCCATGTCAGGCTAAGTTCAATAGTTGCCCCAATTCACAAAGTTCTATAAAGAAAATGCCACAAAATGTTGTTTTTCGGATTGGTGGTTTCACACGCAAAACTCTGAACTGTGCCGCCACTGACTAAAGTAGAATTTATTTGATATAAATAAGTGGATAAGACCATCAGGTTCGGCTGGTACACTATAGCCTTTATTAATAACAATTTTTATGTTATTCCTTTTCAAATTTCAGATTACTGTCCGAATATGGATGTGGTTTTATTTTTTATTCTTTGCGGGGATATCGCTGATGGGGGCAATACTTATACAGGATTTTTAATATTTAATGTTAATGCATCAACGGCGTGCAGATATACAGGCCAGAAATAGTTGGATTTTAAGAAAGTGTTAAATAATGCAGCACTTTTCTGATGGTCTAAGGTTGATTAACCGACCCTACAAGTGCGGCTGACGTCTTTTCTCCTTGCAGGGAACTAACCAAATCTGTTTATATCTTCCCCTATTATTTCGTTTCTTTTCACTAAATATCCTAATGCTTTTCTCTCCTGGCAGACTCTTACACGTCTTTGTCTCTCCTGATCTTCTTTCAATAGTTTCTTCAGTGCTTCCTGCATATCTACCAAAGGCTTGGATGGCCTTTTTTGTTTTGGTATCTTTCGATCCGTCTCCTTAGCTCCTTTCTTCTTTTTACCCGTTTCTTCAGCAGCTTGAAGTCCGTATTATGTTGTCCCTCTTCGTTAACTTGATTTTCGGCAAGCTTGTCCTTGCCTCTATTTTCCTTGTTTTGACTAACTTCCTTTTCCGCAGATTCGCCATTTATCGGCTTCAACCGGCTTCAACAATGGCTCTAAAACTTCTGCTACTTCGTCTTTCGCTTTTGCATCCTGAGCTGGACCTTCTTTCTTCATTTTTTCTGCTATTTTTTTCCTGTTTTTCTCTCCGTTTTTTCATTTTTCCTTTAGGGCTGCTGTTTTCACAGTTCCACTCTCGGCAGGTTCTTTCCAGCTTGCTCTTCCCCACTATCTTCCGAGCTCTTAATTGTTGCCTTCTTTTTGGCTGTTTTACCAGCTGGTTCTGATTCTCTATCTACATGGCCAAGTAGCTCCCGTTTCTTCATACCGCTTAAGCCGTGAAAAAATACCTGTCATTTTCAATTTTCGGACACAAAAACTCTTCATTTTTTCATATCTGCATATTCTATTCCCAATTCATCATCACCTTCAGCCTTTCTTCGTCTGCTTTTCTTACTTTTCTTCCCACCTTGCTGTGGTTCAGGTTTGGCATTGCTATTCTTTTTTATTTTTGCTACTGGCTTCTGCTCTTCCTCCTCGCTTTCGTCGTTAGCAGTAGGGCTATCATCTTATTATCTTCCATAGGAAGTCGAGCAAAAGCACTTTGAACTTTTGTCACTGGTACATCGTCTTCATCACAATCAAGTACTAAGTAGTTTCTTGTTCTGGGCCTTTATAGATTTTTTCTGGTTCTGTTCATTTTCGGATCCAACTTTAACCTTTGGAAACTTGGGCTTTTTTGTACTGATTGTATTGTGCCATCAGGTGCGATTTTAGTTCCACTTCAGAATCGCATTCCTCGTTCTTCGCTCATTTACGCTGTTTATATTCTAATTTAATTTCCTTTGTAAACTATTCTTTTTCTGTTTTGCAAATTATAATTTCCTCATTCGTAATGCTAACATTAACTTGTGGTAATACATCTCTTCTCTAGATGTCCTAGTTGGTATCACATGGAATCTCAAACTGACCTCTTCATCAGTGATTTTAACCTTTCCACTAAACGCTCCCAGACTTTCTTTTCGATTTTGTACAATGCCCATTAGAAAAACAAACTCCTTATCTAGAATAATGCTGGAAATCTCGTTTTTAAAAACATCTAAACGAGTAACGTATAATTATGTATACTAAACGAGTAACGTATTATACAAAAAATGTAAACGTTTATGGTACCTTTTTAAACTATTTACGCTTCGCCGATGAGATAGTGCTTATTAGATCAGATATCCAGGAGCTTCACAACATGCTAGAACAAACAACTAAATGAAGTTGCAAATAACGTCGGACTTAAAATGAATTTATCAAAAACAAAAATAACCAGCAGGGCTGAGGAAAACGTACTTTTGTTTCAACATATTGTTGTTTTTTTAGTTGATATGTTTTCTTATTGAGTGATAGCATACTATTCTTACTTACTTCTTACACTTTTTAGCCCTGCCTAGAGAATCTTTAAAAGTAAAATGTGGTTTGTTGAATCGTTTAGCCAAAGTTAACGTCTAGAGATCGGAAATAAAATGTATTATACTTTTGAACCAGTGCCGTTCAGATTTGCTTAAAATGTGTCTTCAAACTTTTCCACATTTTATGTTTTGATCATTTTTATTGGGTTAAGAAGGCGAGTTTATTTTTGGGTGTGCTTGCTTACACTCTTTCAACTTCTTTAAGCACTTAAAACGTTAAAAAATAACGACTCAACGTTCAAAATATCTGAACATTTAGTTAGCTGAATGCCAGTATGTTTTTCAACTTATATTGAATCTACTCGATGTGGATCGAAATCAGCAATTTTGTTAATAACTAAATTATTTATTAACGCACTAATTGAGCCAAATGAAAAGTTAAGTGAAGTGAAAACTGCGTGGTTAGTTAGCTATCGGACAGGTGTAAATTCGTCGGACAATGCCCAATTCGACATGTTGCGCAGGTAATATTGGGCTTCTTCGATAAAATTTTAGCGGGGTCATATTTCTGTTAATTAACGCAGACAAGTATCGCTTTATTCTTGTAAATAATGGCACAATTATTAGGATCCATACTCATTTACAATATCATATTCCACATTTACATATCTGGAGGCATATAATCGTTAGTATGCAAAATTCGATAAAACGAACCGTCTTGCGATATTTTGATTATAGTTGTGGCGTTAACTTTGCCATCATGTCTTTARCCAGAAAATGTACAGAGTATTGAAAACCGRAGTTTTTTCGATAATCTTTATATACTCTATTGTATTTWAATTTTTGTKTTATTTAGGRTTTTGTTGGCCATAACTCTGTTTTGTTGGCCTGAATATRTTACAATATTTTTTAAAACTTGGAACATTCGTTGCAAGATACGCAMATCAATTMTTCTTAACAAAARCCGACCKCTCCATGAAMGTGATCTGAAATGCTCCTCAAAYATTYTYCTTYTCGCTATCTCTCGAYTYGCTATTATTTTTTGCACTCGAYAAATCAGTAGAGTGGAAGACAWTTAARTCACTTTCGYATGAAACCAAAGTCCATGTTGTTATTTAGCTTAARTTCAWTTTTTYCTCTACATTTMTAGAAKGTTTCCAARTMAATTAAMTTAAATTAGTTAATGTCTCTACTGAGTAGCAGCTGCCCARATTTTTCAAGATGGAATATAAAATTTAGATTCGAAAAAAAATTCTAGTTTTGTTGAGTCASTTTCTTGTAKYTTTCCATCGAACCAGGAAAAGTRGAGCTAGAAAAACGTAAATTTCTTTAAATTAAAAATCTGGATGCTAAAAAAGCCCCGGAACACGACAAGACGAATTCTTATTTGAAAACATTCTAATCTGTTGGAAATCATACTCAGTAGAACCTTTGCATTTAGGGAATCCACTTACGTTATAAAGAATTTCTATAAAAATCTATTTACAAAAATTCCCCATCTTGCCTTTGCATTTTTCTAAATCGCGGGAAAACTATTCGGTCGCTCAAGGCTCCTCGTTTGTCCAAACTCTTCACAATTGGACCAAATTGGTAAATTTTTATAACCTGTTTTTGTTAACCTTCATGATACCCATTTGTGGACATTTTTTTGATTAAATTGCGAATAGCCAGTCCACAATGTGAATAATTTGGTGTTTATTAGAGACACTTGTCTTGTGCCTACCACTCGGATATTTTTTTTCCATTTTGAACATAAAATGTGCGTTTGAAAGCCAATTAAATTGCCCAAAATCCATTTTTAAACCAACCATCAGGAGTGACTTCCAAATATAAGAAAATCTGAAGCTTGTTTGGTGCTAATGGCACTTCTTAGTCCTCTGGTTTACCTAGTGCTGATGCCAGATCTGTACGAAAGATGTACAAAATTGATAAGTTGAGTAGCAGGAGGCGTTTAAAATGCGGCGTTCATTAGAACTTCGCCTTTTGACAATAAATACAAGGCAATAATAACTTGTTTATGATCGGCAATTCTAAATTTAATACTATTTAGGTCGTTTAAGTATTTCTATTTGAAAATTCCTGATCGTATCGCTAGTTGCTGCTCGTTTTGGGTAACAATTTGGATAAGGCAGTCGACTTTATTTGAACATGCTGAGAATTGGTAGACAGAGGACAAGGATTTATACATTTTTTCTTCTAAAGTTTACGGTCTTCTGGCCTTTCTAGTCAGTTATTGAGCTTAGTTTTTCAATATCCAAATCATCGACATCTGACGGATTGGTTTTAGCCTGCAATTTTAAGCATTGAAGCWAWTTTTTTTATTTTGTTGCTGATTCAGGTATAAGTTTACAAAACACTTATGGCTATTTGAGACGATTTTTCATGTTGCGAAATTAATCGCGTATTTGGTTCTGACTTTTTTCTCRATTTTTWAATTTCTCCGTTTTTCGTTTTGCATCCTSAGCTGGACCTTCTTTCTTCATTTTTTCTGCTATTTTTTCCTGCTTTTCTCTCTCCGTCTTTTCATTTTCCCTTTTGGRCTGCTGTTTTCACAGTTCCACTCTCGGCAGGATCCTTTCCTAGCTATTAATCGCCAGCTAAATTAATCGCGTATTTGGTTCTGACTGATTTYTTCGATATTTTAATTTTCTGCAGCTCTCTTATTATTTGCTAATTTTTCAAAAAATCCATGATTTATTCTTTCCAAAAATCATCGTGGCTCACAATTAAAATTTTRAATACGTTTGTTCACTCGGTTAGCAGTTGTATAGGGAAATKATSGTCATTTTTCGAATAATTTCTAAGAGAGTACTTTTTTGAAAGCTCCTCTTTAAAGTCAGGATGTACAGRTACTGATACTTTCATGCCTACCATATTTCTTGAGCACTTTTCTCAGTTATAATGAGCAGTTTTTAAGAAATGAACTAATAATCCSGGAGAAGCAAAAGTTTGCATATTGCTGTGTAGTGCCGTGTGTTGCAGAGGAAATTCAACTGAATAAACTCTAATAGCCAGAAATTAATAAAATGCTATGAGAAATAAAGTAAAGTTTCAATTGTAAACATTATTAAGTGATAAAGTTGATAGGAACTCAAGGAAAATTAAAACAATAAAACTCGCATGTTGTAGATTTTTTTAGCAGAAAATATGTTGAATTTGAGTTGCGTAGAGAAAAGCTACATTCGGAACAAGTTATTTGAGTCCTAGTAGCTTTCTTTCTTTGTTAAACTAAACATTGTTAGAATCAAAAAAATGAAAAATTCCATGTGTAAGTAATTTTTCTTCAATCAACCATCAGTTTATATTTTTATTACTGTTCTGTTGAATTATTATTTCATTTGGGTCACACGATGGTGCTCTATGCGCTCCCTTCAACACCCGCGCAACGCTCCTCTTCCCCTTGTCATGCTAAAACAAAGGCGTGATTTAAGTGAATATTTTGCTGCATTTAGTCCAGCGCCAACAGCGTTATTTCGCAAGACTTCTGCACGCTCCTTTAATCTCACACTTAATAAAAAACGATTACCAACTGAAGTTTTTCAGTCATCATCTGTTTCCATGCTATCTATTAAAAAAAAACGTTTCTGTTCGAAATAGATAGTTTTACTGAAAAAACGATTACAAAATTTGCGATCAGAAAAGAACGAAAACTGGACTTAATTGAAAAAAATAGACAATTACAATTTTTGCCACGAGCCGCTACTGTGCGTTCTTTGAAATTTGTGTCAGTTTGCCCAAAAGTATCGATTAGCGAGCTTAAAAATCAAGTTACCCATATTTACACAAACTTTCGTCTATACTGTATTTTATAATTMAAAAACTGATTAMRATWTCTTAATACTCTYCATTTTATAGAATGATCATCGGTAGGAATTTTCGTGAAAATTTGTCTTTTAAAGTTGTGTGYTTTATGATTTAATTATTTTYAAGATAAATTTGCGTGAATCCAAGTGACGCTAATGCATTTCCCGATATTAACAATTCTTTTAAAAAGTGAAAGAAATCCTAACTAGTGAGTCATTAGGTTTCAGAGGGAATAATAGATTCTTGTTCCAGTGTCAAGTTTGCGGAGTTTCAACTTTTTCGTTTTTAACAAGAATGTGCCCATAAATTTGTCTTTTGAATGGAAAAGTTTTGCTGCATGTCTTCCAAATATTTCGTTCGTCAAACCTTCAATTTATAAGCAATATTTATCAAGCATTTTGAAACTTGAATCATTTTCGAAAGCGTCCAGGTTTCCTTCCCGCATTCAGTTTCCAAAAATCCAAATGCAATCCTAGTATTCGACTCTTTCGATTTTATAGAGAATGATCAATTGTATGATTCGTTACAGTTTGCTAGTCGGTTCCTCATCAGGTATTTTTTATGAAGGTTTCCTCAAATTCCTCAAAATAGCCTTTCTTTGGCAATTATTTTTAACCGAAGCGCAGCAAATGCGACGTTTTAGTCTTCAGTTGGACACTAAATGTATGCTCAATATTCCGAAACTGTAAACTCTGATTATATGCGATTGTTTTTCGACATCTCAAGATAGCTGTTGTTTCGGAAATTCATTTATAAAATTTCTTTACAGGTCGAAACTTACCTTTCCCTTATCGCATTTGGATGTGAAAATTTTGCATTTGAGCGTTCAAAAGAAGAACCGTTCTTTTTTTGAGAAAATTATTTATCCCTTCATTTTAAAAATATCTCTAGCGAAACTGATTAGGACGATTCTTCCTGGTACAAGAAATGCTTTTTTTTGTACAGGAAATTAGGTTGATCCAACTCAAAAACTTCAGTTTTATATCAATTGCAAATATAAGAATTCTTCAATTTTCATCAGCTTTGTATGAAAAATTTGAGATTTGTAATTGTAGCTTGCTCTTATTGAGGTTAGTCGATAATACATTACATTCAAGCTCATATTTTAGTAGTAATTCAGGAAATTTTGAATTTTTTTAAAGTATTTGCCCGCAAGAACTAGTAAGCTCCAAATTCAAGCTTAATTTCTCCAAGATCAGAAAAACGAAGACACATGTGTAAGCTCGGAAATGATCATTCCTTCGCAACTCACCCAAATTCTAAGCTTCTGGTCTTGAGTTCAAATTGAAAAATGCGTTAAGTTTTGCCCCAAAAATATCAGATAAATTTGCCATCTAATGCATTCTATCATTGATGAAAGTAATTGAGCCATCTTCAGGCACTTTGTTAGACACACTTTTCATTAGAAGTAAATTTCTTTGAAACCAAGTCTTATGTAAATCTACGTTATGCTGCTTTAAGGCAAGAGAGGCCAGTTGTTTAATCGTGGAAAATTAAGCTTTTAAATATTGATAAGTCTTTTTTATGAACACGAAAGCGGTTTTAACGATGTTCTGATATTTTGCTTAGAGGCCACACGTGTTCTTCAGGTTATATTTGATGAAGGACAATAAATAAAACTCTAAACGCAAATGTTCAATTTCTTTATTCAAACATAGTTCAAAAAGGTGACAAAATCTCACACATTCAACCATCATCGAACATAAACTGGCCCTGGTCCCCGACATTAACTGCGCCTGACAAATCAGCTAAACATCACTATTCAACTGATACGCCAGCCACTATTAAAGATCATTTACGCATACTTTCATAGTAATTTGTATAAAAATAATCACGTTTATTGCCTAACTAGATAAATGGAAAACAATGCCCTTTAGCCTTAGGTGAATGCTGGGGCTACAACAAATTGCACTGCACCAACTCCTAAAAAGTGTACAAAGCATTGCGAATAAATTAAGTACAAATAGCAATAGGATTATTTATACAATGAATATTTACAAATAAGAAAAAAACATAACTACAATTAAGAAACAAAGAAAATAATAACAAAAATAATAACTGGAGAACTTAGACTGTGTGTGTGTGTGGGTATGGGTCTACTGGCCACTCAATTTGCTTTAACTCTAATATCACTAAGATTAAAACTACGAATTTGTATAAAATAACTGTATGTACACGCACTTACGGCTAACAACTTATCTACAACTTTTTTCATTATACGCAGGCTGTTGTTTAAGTGCGTGGCCGAAGTTCAGGAGGTCACTTTTTTGCAATAAAAATGGTTTTCGTAAATAACTTCATTAATTTGTCGTCGAAAAATCCACTGTTTTCGGATTTCCCAGCATTCAATACCGCTTTTTTGTCTTTTGATCCCTTTTCATATCACGCTTCGTTTTGGAGATCAAAAATAAAAACCATTTTGTTTCAAGTATATGTCTGGTACAAGGATACCTGATTATATAAAAATAAAATGTCGAATACTTTATTATTTAACCCAGTATATTGAAAAGGAATAATTCCAGACTTTCCTGCTTAATATCACCTGCTGAAGTCTGGCGATTCACGTAAAGAACAGCCTGTATACAGTACATAAATTTCACTGATACTAATTGGGCGTTTATTGGTTTCGTTGATTTCTTCTGGTCAGATCAAGCGGCGACCGGTTCGCTCCACTGTCCCTTCTTGAGGAGTCTGTATCACTTGAATCTCCAGCGCTTCCATGACTCCTTTCGGATAACGTTGTTGATCGTTCTGAGCGCGCAGGCGAAGAACCTCGTTCACTGGTAGGTCTCATGCTCAGATCTATGGGGCCTTCTTCCACAGGACTCCTGCTGGGAGTGGGCACTGGTGTCTTAACCTCGACCTCCTGTTCTGAAGGTGATGAAGGTGGTGAGGAACCGCGCTGCTTCTGCAGCACCGCATCCAAATACTCTCTCTTCATCATGCTTTCCAGAATCGGTGCATGATTTCCCAGAAGGTTCTCGTTGTTGTTGTTGTTGTTGTTGTTGTTCAAGTATAGGGGCGAGGACGGAAAAAGACCAGGGTAAAAGTGCGAGTAACCGGGAGAAAACATGAAATTCGGATGGGGAATGAAGTTGGGTGGGATGAGTCGTTGCATCATCGGCAATCTTCGTGCATCGGATAGTTCAATCGAGGAGTCCGAATTGTGGGACTCGGGACTGCTGATGGACGGTGAAGTTGAGTGCCTGAGCGACTCTGAGTCCCTTCTTAAAAGCCTCAATTCATCTCGCGTTCTATTCAAGTCGAGAATCGAAGGCCCGTAGGCGCTGGACGCCAGAAAGCCAAGTCCAAGCGGTTGAGGATTTCCAGGATTTGGAGCCGGAATCCGGTTTGCCAAATGCTCCTGGTGGCATTCTTCCTGGCCACCATTTTCCAACTTCGGCATTTGTCGCTGCTGCTGATGCTCCTGAAGAAGGCAGTGGATCTTGAACCAGTTGGATCGTCTGCCATATCTGGAACCGCTTTTCGACATTCCAACTACTATGCACTTCCGAAGGCGACACGCCTTGCAGGAAGTCCGAGTTTTCTTATTGATCACACAACTGTTGCCGTTCTTGCATTCGTTCACAGCGTTGACGTTGTTGTAGGATCGCCCAAAAAACGACTGAAACAACAGAAACAAACCATTAGCTGATTTTGCTACGTTTTAAGCAATAAATATTGTTGACAAATATGGTTGATCTTGGACATGCTCTGGTAACGAGCGACCTTAACAATTTGGCGCTTTTCTATAAAAACAATGATCTACTTAACAGTAACCTGTTTGATAAAGGACTGTTTCATTTTTGACCGACTATGCGTGAAATTGAACCAAAATGCTTGATTCAATATTGCCAAATGTTGTCAATTAATATTTTAAGTTCGGTCAAGCGTCGGAAAGATGATCGATTCATTGCCAAATCATTTCTTCCCAACTCGTACTGAAATAGGAGGTTTTGAGATTATCAGTAGTTCACTGATGTTTTTAAATACATTTAGTTTGTTGTTCAGTTCTAGTTCGCCATTTTACAACTAATTAGCCCAATTATCTGCTATTATTTCAAGCTCGTTCAAGCTTTGGAAAGAAGAGGTTTGCCAGCTCTGGGCAATAGGGGATTTTGAGATAATCAATAATTCACTGTTTTTTTAATTAATTATATTTTGTTCTTCTGTCCTAGTTCTTGCTTTATAACATTTTGATCTAATTGTCCGTTAATGTGTTAAGCTTCCTCAAGCATCTAGCATTTTCTTCCCAACTCTGGGTATTTTGAGATTCAATCGTTCACTGCTTTTGTAATTTAATTATATTTTTTCTTCTGTCCTAATTTTGCGCTTTACAAGATTTGCATCCAATTGACAGCTACAACTTTAAGCTCCTTAAAGCATCAGAAAGAAGATCGACTCTTTGACTAAAGACATTTTTCGTCCCAACTCTGAGCAAAGCTTTCAAGTTAGAGATTATCAATTGTTCACTCTGGTTTTAGTTCGATATATTTTATCGCTTTGTTATAGATCTCCTTATCGTCATTTTTTTAGTGACTAGGTTAATTACCATCAATTTCTGTTTCGATAAAAAAATGATCTCTGAACGTCGCTGTGGAGTGTTCTGTTTCTCGTTAGATACATTTTATTGTGTATTTTTTATTGTTAATGTATTATTGCAAATATCACATTTTCCAGTCCTTATAATCTGAACTAGTGCTTACTTTGCCTTATTAGAAGTGATAAAAATTATTTATAAAACAATTGTACACGATTCTTATGATTTTTAGGAACAATTTACATTTAAACCTTTGGTTTTCTCAACATTTTTCAAAAATTGAATTAGTGTTTACTTTGTAGTAGTGATTAAAATGATTTATAAACAATTATACAGGATTCTTACGATTTTTAGAAACAATTTACATTTAAGAATTTGGTGTTTCTAAAAATTTGCATTGATTTCACTGAGTCAAAAGTTTCATTTACATGATGAGGAGATGTGATCTGATGTAACTTTACATTAAATTCCAAACATAAAAGTTCATATAAACATGGATCGGCAAAGGCTGGGGGACAGGGCGATAAAGGATAGTTAAAAAAATAATTTCTCAAACAGTTCTTGGTATTTTAGTTACATTTTTAAGACACTCTCGGTCATTTAAGAACTCAACAGATCAATGGAAAAATACAGTAGAGCCCAATTCCACAATTAACAAAATTTTTTGAAAAAATTGTTTTCTATTTATTCAATTTTCTCTATAGAATTTTGTGAAAAAAGCCTGAAAAAAATTGATATCGCCGGCCATATCCCAAAGAGTTCCGTTGATTGTGTATACAGAAAAAAGGAATACAAAATATAAAAATAATACATCTTTTTTTCAAACGCCCTGTATAAAATGGGAAAAAGTCAACTGCTTCAAACAAGCAATAATTGGAGTAATAAGAAGAAAAGGCGTAAAGAAAATATGAAAAAATATTTCAAAGCCATCCTTTGCCTTCAGTGAAATTCCATCAGAAAATCGAAGGCCTTTTGCTTAATAACGGACGTTTCCGTTTTTAAACCATCATTAGATAAATTCTTGAAAATGGAGATACAATTAAGAAGAATAATATTCCGAAAGTTTATTACTTATTGTCTCATTCTTTCTGGCATAATTTTATGTATATCTCTACGTAACTGTTTCTTCAGTTAATAGAAAAAATAAGCCACTAAATCGAGTAAAGCGCTCAAAAACTAACTTAAATTTTCAATTATAATCGAAATAGTGGCTTTAATTCTACAGCATCAGTTTGTGTGTTTTCAGTACAGTGTCTGTTTTCCCTTCATCATATTTTAAGCGCTTTCATTTCAAATTCTTTTTTATGCAAAAAAAAGTTTTTGCAAAAAAATTGAGGCTTTTAAAATATTAAATGCGATCTTATTAAGTTCGGCCTCCGAAGACCGAATAGTGCAAATCCACTTCTCGGAATGAATCTGTTCAATTAGTCACATTTATTTAATACTTTCTAAAATAGTTTACTATGAGGGGGTAGAATGAAAAAAGCCAAGAAAAGTGAATAAAAAGATTACAGGACCAATTAAAAAACGATTAGGCTGGAAAATAAAAGAAAATAATCAAAAATGAGAAGCAAGCTTAAACAACAAAAACAGAAGTAGCAGCAGTAGCAGCAGCAGCAATCCAAAATTGAAAACAATAACAAAGTTCTAAAAAAAGAGTCAAAATATCGCAATATCCCCATGAACACACGATAATATTGTTGATCCACAATTCCAGTTTAATTTAACAAGTTTTTTTGTTGATATCATGATTATGTTGGTCAACCGCAGATTATCTAAACCAGATCACTGGTTTCGGCTGAAAAAAGTCCCAAAGGTTAAGTTCAGCAGCCATGTCTTGGGCAGCGTGCAAGACATTGCAAAAACGAATTGCAACAGCATGCACTTTTGCGGTTTTCTTGATAAATAGATCACTATTTATGTGCTTCAAGTTTGCAGCCGATTTATGACAATAAGGTTAAGGGCATTGAATGCAACGAACCGTTGAATGGTCAGCGGATTTGCTTGAAAATTGGGTACCACCAGTTTTCATTCAAAGCCATCGATCTCTTCCTTTGAGCTTCAAACAAGCTGGCCTGGCGGGTAATTAATTCCGTGCAAGATTCAATGACACATCTTCAGCCGTTCGGGGCAGACGATTTTAGAGGCGCGTGCCTGTTCGGCATAACAAATTTCGCTCTGACAGAGTGTGAAAATTCAATTGAAAGGCACATTGCTTCCGGTCTTACGTAATCCAATCATCATTTACACGCTCTAGTTGGTTCGGTTTGAAGCAGATCTGCAGGCACGCATGGAACCTTTTTTTCAATCAGGGCGTTTATTCTCGATGGATGCGTTTCGAAACGTTGGAGCATTTAGAGGGATCAGAAGTTCGATTATCTTCATCAGCAAGGCGATGTGGTTGAGAGCTCAGTCGTCTGCCTATAAAATATATGTAATTTCTTCATCAATTCCACCTTTGCCCAGCTGCTATTTTTGAGGAGGTACTTCTTGGGGGAGCACGAGAAGAAATCTGTTGTATTTTTTTGAGTGTTTTTATTGTACATTCAGGAATATTCTCCTAGGTTGATAGCGAGTCCATCTGATTGCGCCAGTGTGGCACGTCATTTTCAATTTCCGATTTGCTGAACCGTAAAAACTCGGTCGGATGGTTGCATGGTTGGCTGGGCCGATAGTGTCATCATTGACAAATTGGTTGAAAAACATGGAACTGGTTCATCTAATTGAGCATTTCCATGATTTGCCTTGTTTGCTTCATTTCCCCTGTTTGTGTTTCGCTTTTGTATTTTGCTTATTTGTTTGTCTTATGCTTATAATTTTAAATTTTAGAGAACATTTCCACCTCAGGAATTTTATTTTTGCCAAAAGATTATTAAATTTATTACAGTGAAAATGCAATTTAGGAATTTGTTACTCAGAATTGTATAACTGTTTTTATCCTTCGGCTTCATTCTCCATTTAATTCTTGTTGAGCTCCTTAATGCATGGTTTATTTCCTTTTCAATTTTTCCATTCGCTTCGGTCACTTTTTCAATTTTATTATTTTCAGCCGTTATCTGTGATTTTCAATTTTTTCTCACTCTTAAATATATAACTATAAAATGGAACTAAGATACATACAGAATCAGATGTTTCTCTACGTTAAGTTGAAGTAAGTCAATTTTATTTCTGATTTGATCACCCAGACCGGAAAACCAGAGGCGAAACCCAAAATTTTCTGTATGAATTTTTTTCCAAATATTACAATTGGTTTTATTGTTTTGTTTCTACTTTGCTAAATTGGATGTTCGCATTATTAGCAGTTATTTTTTATTTCATTAGTTTTCTTCTGTAGTAAATGCTTCAAACGTATGAATTGAAGAGTATGAATAAGTATATATTGAGAAGTATAAATAATGCAATTTGTCGTCGGATTTTCAGTGATACTTCTTAAAACTTTATTAAATTGTTGTTATTATATGTTTCCAAGTTTTCTACTTTATTTTGGCTTGTTTTCTAATGGACTTTTTAAAACCGTCCATTTCACTGATGCTCGATATTTTCTGCTGTTGTACTCAACTTGTATTCCATCAATGTTATTATCATTTAAATTTCTTTAGTGTTTTTACTCTACTTACGCGTTTATCTGCATCTTTTGCTTTGAAGTTCAGGTGTGAAATATTGTGTCATCGAAATTGTCTTAGATTATTCTTAACTTCTCTCACTGTCTTGTTACTTGTTATTTATCTGGACTCAGTATGATGGTTTTGCGCCACCTTTGTCTTGATTACTTGCAAACATACGTTTGCGAATATTTTGAAGTATCAGTATCTATATTTTTCGTTTATCTACTCAAGTTAATTTTCATTAAAATATTTTTATTTAATTTGTTTTCTTTTTCTTTAATCTTCGTTCAATAAATTTAAGGGTGGAAGTTGTGTTTCTAGTTGAATCTCATTTTCTGTGGTACTTTCCTATACATTTTTTGAATGTGCTTCTTGGCTTTATTTTTGTCTGATTCACTGTTTCCTTTTTTAGCTTATTTCTTCACTTTTTACTCAATATTCCTGAGAGTTTGTAGTTAATGTTTTTGGACTATTTTCTTCCTGTACCTGTAGTTTTACACCATATTTAATTGAAAATAGGAAATTATCAACTCAGCAATTTAAATAAATCTCAACAGTTTATTAAGTAACTTGTAATAAAAAATGCAAAGCAAGAAACTTTTTTTGTTGCATTTGCTTATAGAAACACTTTTTAGTTATTAAAATGGTCCAATTATTCTCTCTTGTATCTAATTAGCGTGTTTGTAAGTGTTTTAGATTCCTTTTCCCTTTTTAATTATTAATAATTTTAATTTGCTATATTGTGTTTTAACAATATTTGCAGTTACATCAGATCAACTTTAAAGAGAAAGAAAAGTGAAAGTATTTATTTCTCGTTCTTTGTCCTATGCGTATTTTATCTTCATTTTCTGATCTGAATTCCAGAAGTTTGTCTGTTCTGTCCTGTATTAATATCTCGGCAAATGCCTTGAGTTTGTTATTTATTTTGAGTAACAAAAATCCTCTAATTCCCAGCAAAGTTTGCCGGTATTTTATTGAATTCGTGTTTGTGTATTTTCAAGTATTTACTTTATTTTTGTGTGTGTTTTCAATAGATTTCTCTCCATCGTCCATTTCAATTTTGCTTGATGTTTTCTACTGTTCATTTCATACTTTTTATTGTTGGAACTGAACTGAATGAAAAATATTTAATTTCTTTTAGTGCTATTAGCCTTTATTTGCTTATTGGATCTTCACTTTGTTGTGAAACATGTTGTTCGATTTTTTCGATTCTTTCTTCAGTCGTTTTTAGTACATTATTATTCAGCTTCTTTCGGTGCCTTGTTACTCGCTTATGTGTATGGACTTCATTAAAAATTTAGTTATCAATCTGTTTTAATATAGTTCTTTCGTGTTACGTTGTTCTAGCTTACTTACAAACTGACATTTGTGAATATATTTAGAAAAATTCACTGAGACTTAATTTATGACATAAATCCTTAAATGGCTGAATGTATTGGTAAACTTTAATAAAAAACCTCTAAAAAATTTAAACAAACTAAAGCCAAAGTTTGTTTCGTTTCAACGTTCCATGGAAACACTTTGTAGTTCCTAAAATGGTCCAATTAATATCTAATTTTCTTATTATTCCTTATAATTGTATTGTTTGTAATTGTCCTAAATTCCACCAGCCTTTGTAATTATTAGTCTTAATTTAAAATATTGTTCTTAATTTGAAAAAGTAATAACTGTAATACAGTTATTACTTTTTCGATGCTTATTTTATGTGCATTTTCGGATTTGAATCTCAGGTTTGAAACATGGATTGCTGTTTAATCGCCTCTTAGTTTTGATTTGCCTCATATTTTATAGTTCAGGGTATTTCAGTGTTTTGTTTCCTCCCTATTTCTTCTATATGAAAGCTCGAATATATTTGTTAGGACATTTTTCTAAATGATTTACAAAACTGTTTTGTGCTGCGTTTTTGCTCTTTGGGTATCTTTTTCGGCTGTTCACCTGTATTGTCCTATTTCTACTTGCAATTATATCCAACTGTTAATGCTTCAAATCTGTCAGCTGAAGGTGAGGATGAAAACTTTCATTATTTCTCCCTAATTTAATACTCATGTCTATTTCCTACTTCGTAATATTTTTGAGTACTTCGACCATTTAAATTCGCTTTTGGGTGTTTCACTGCTCTTTACTTATTGGGATGATCCATATTTTCATTACATGTTCTCTTTGATTCGTTTCTATTTTTGGAAAATGTTTACACAATCGCTTGAGTTTTTTCTTTATTAACCGAATTGCACTCCGTTCGGTAGCTCTAAACTGCAAACCATATTTATAAAATAGATTTTTTCCAGATGTTTTTTTGCCACTATGATCGCTCTCTTTAGAAGGGTTACGGAAATTATTGAAGTTAAATCTAAATTTCTGAAATTCCAAGTGCTTAATTTCTCTACCTGTCACTTTATATTCACATAATTTTTATTTTGTTTTATTTAGTCGTAAGTTTATCAAGACTTTGCTGCTGCTTATGGCAGCTCTAGAGGCATATTTTCCTTAAGCGGCCCATTTCGTTTGATGTAGGTATGCCTAAAAAATTTCACGGTTTTAACAAGAATGCATTGTTAACATGGTTCAACGGCTCGCACAATTTATTGTAATATATCGACAGTATTGCCAACATTTTTTTGTCAGCCTGTACACCCGATAACCCGGTTAATTTTGTCGCAATAGGAGACTACGACAATGCATTAGGCGATGGCGATTGCTAAAAAAAATATCGACATTGCGTCTGAATTGTTATTGTTATCAACCGGCGTTTTTGTTATGCAAAAAACGCGTGCTCACGCAACCATCGATATCGAGAATGGTCTACATTCGATGAATGGCAAATTAGAAGACAATCAGTTCTTATTTAACACTTACAAGGAACCATTTTGACGATCTTATCTGATTTCATGCCTAATAGGTTTTATCTGATTTTCTGTTAGCTGTCGTTTCAATTCGCCAGTTTCTCTCCGCCATCATCAAGCCTTTATTGTTTCATCCACAACACTTCATTAACCGCCTGTTGGCTTGCTTTCGTTCCATTGTACACAGTCAGTTTTCAAATAATCGCCTTATTGGATCATTGAGTTATAATTTGCCAAAGGATTTGTCTGACATTCTTTGAGTTTCCATGTTATTTGCTTAATAGATGTGTCGTTGTTCAAGAGTTCAATTCAAGCTTTAGATTTAGATGAAAATATGAAAGTGCATGTTTGACGTCCATTTTTCATCTGAATCTTCCTACTAGTTGAAGCTGTTTTCGTCGTCATGGTCGCCTCCATTCTGGGCCATGCTACTAACTTTTTTTCTTTTTGCTGCTACTAACACTAAGTTTTCGTCCCAATTTAAGTATCGTTAATTTATCTTTAAGCTCGTGTTTCAATTGACTCCAAATGTTTCAACTGTGAGCCCACAAAAGTCGATATTGTGATAAAGCTGTCGCTCAATGATCTCCCCAGTTCCTTGGCCGCTTACTCGTTAACCCCAAAAGGGATTTAAAGATAGAACCTGAATTTGAAAGCCACTTGCGCCTTTTTTAGTGCAGCTCTGTGCAAATTTTTGCCCAGATAATCAACAGGCCATCCAGGGCCAACAGCAACAGGCACTCTCAAGAAACTAGCAAAAACCACGCAATAAACTTTGCGAACTGGGAACTCATTAGCCTCTCATCCTATTAGCACTTTAGACCCAGTTGTGTAAAGACCGTTTGAGTATCTTTAATTTATCTGTAAACTAGTGCTTCAATAGAATGAAATTGTTGCAACCACGACCAAAAGAAAATCGATATTGTGACAAACCTGCCAGTCAATGTTCTCCCCAATTCCTTGGCCGATTACTCGTTAACCGCAAAAGCAATTTTATAGGCAAATCTTGCATTTGAAAGTCGCTGTTACAGTCTTTAATTCGTTATTTTATTTTTTTTTCCTGGGTGAACCAGGACCAAAAATAGGCAGCACTCGCAAGAAACTACCAAATGTGAGCCTTTTTAGCTTCTCTAACTCGTAACTCATCGACTGATTCACTGAGCGGCACTCAAACATTAGCAAAGGCTTCTGGAAAATCTGGACTAGGAGCCAAAAACGTCGATTTTGTGGTAAAGCTCGCAAACAATGTTCTCCCAACTTCTTTGGCCGATTACTCTGCAAGCTCAAAAGTGATTTTAAAGGTGAAATCTGTACTTGAAAGCGGCTTTGGCCTTATTCAACGTCGCTCTTTCAAACTTGTCGCCTGCGTAACTCGTAAGCGAATCAGGGAAAATCACTCGCAAAAAATTGGCAATGAAAACCTTCTTCTGATCTTCTCTAGCTGATAACTCCGTGGTCTCTCAAGCGCTTTGCAACCGTCAAGGTGCATTTGGAAGACAATTGCATAGGCTTTAAACTAGTTTCAAAGAAAATTTACAGCAGAGCATCCTCCATAAAACTACAAGCCCTAAACTTTTTCTTAGTCATGCTCCCAGCGGCGGTTTTCGCCCAAATAAAACATCCCCCCGGGGTTTTTGCACGGTATTTGCAAAGCATCGCCTGGCAAGAAAAACGACTAACTGGAGTCAACGAGAAAACAAGTCCATTTGTGAATTTGCCGAGCAAAACTGGCCGGAAAAGTTTCGTAATTTGAAGCGTCAACGCGAGTTGCCCGTGTAGCTTTTGTTCCTCCTTAAATTGGGAAGATTGTCGTTGAACCTGATCCTCATACTCCGACCTGAAGAAATAGTGCAGACAATCCATTGACACGTTACATAGCTTTGATGAGCCCAACTGGATAACCAGTTCAGCAGGTCGGATATGACGAAATCGGTCTCGTGCAACGCACTTTAACACTTTCCTGCGGTCGGCTGCCCAACTGTATAATCGTTGACTAATCGCCTGCAATTATATTCAAATGGGGAGGTTACTGATATTATGCAAATTGAGCCACACGGCTGAAACAATGCCTACTTATTTTTCCCGCCCACTCGATTGTGACATTTTTCGTTTTTTCTACTGTGCTGCGGCCCCAAAATATCGTGGCATTGAAGGAAATCGGGCCGCAGGACTTTACATAGCCCTTGGGACAGAAAATTCAATTGAAAACTGTTTTTTCCATAGAATTGTAGACTCAGCTGTATCAAAAAGAGTGACTCAAAGTGGGCGCCATTTTTTTATAACGGCTGTTGAGGATTCCTTGGAATATGATTTTCTCCTGCCTGTAGTTTTCTGAGGTGTCTGTTCTTGAAGATGCATTTTTGACAGCCAAAAGCTAACATTTCAATTATCATGCATCCAGCTAGGTACTTTTTTATGTTTTTCGAAACTTAAAATGTTTAACAATGTTGAACATTTATAAGCTTTATTTTCTTTGGGGATACTGCGAGTAAACTGCACAACAATGTAACGTTAAATGGTCAAATTTGACCTTAATTTGGAGCTTGATAGTTCTGTTTGCTGAGAGCAACTTCATTTATTTTTGAAGCGTTATCGAGTTTAGGTTTTTGTCGGTCAGTTCGTGTTTTGTAAAACTTAAGTCTTTTAGATTAAGTGCAAGCAAAATTCTTCTTTTTGCCTCAAATTTCAAAATTTAGAGCTCATTTTCAGCTAAAACTTCATCGTTGACTTCAGAAAATACTTTGTAATTCAGAGTTGCATTAAAAGTCATCCGAACCTTTTTTACTTCACTTTGAAGCGCACTTATGACTCTCTGAAAAAGGTGAAAACTGAGTGTACTTTCAAATAATCTGTCCGTTTATTCAACCCTGTATATAGAATTTTAGTCTAAGTGACTATGAAGTTTTCACGTCAACATGCGTTTTAAATTTCGCAAATCTGCCACAGAGGAGAATATTATCTCTTTAAGTCCAAAAAATGTACTATCAACTATGTCTATTTTCATGGTTTTGGTGTTAGGAACTTGCCGACTTTGCAGAAATTTTGCTTCATTCTCCGCTCTGTATGCACTTTATCTGAGGAATTCAATTTTTGCAAAACAAATTGGGCTCGATAACCGTTCAAACAGAAATCAAATCGCTGGCAGCAATCAGAAATTATCCAGCTCGAAAGCTAAGACAAATTGAACCGTGTAAGGCTTATTTTCTTCAGCAGTTTAGTTCCAATATTCTTCATGAGAAATACGCGCAATCCACGGTATGTTGTTCATTCCGAGCCATTTGATTCTTTTGAGAAGGCGAAAGTGAAGTTTGCTTCGAACGAAAATAAAAGTGGCTGCCACTGAACATCTGATGGCTTCTTCATGTTAAAAACAGCTCCACCTTAAGCCGTTACTATAAGCAACATTTAAGACCACACTGAAGGAAGTTTGAGAGCTGGAGACTAAAAAGTGACAATGGTTTCCACAAATTTTGCTCTATTTCATCGTCTTTTCGCCTTTAAATTCGTGCGGTTCAAAAAGTTTTAATTGGTTTGCACGCAAACAAGCATCTTATTTTAAATGTGAAAACCGGAAATTTTGGAATTTGCCCGGTAAGTTCGTCGTAAAAGAATAATTTCCATGCGTTCCAGGGCAAACGGAATTCATACGACTATAAGCGATTTTTTGCCAATTAATATGACAATATTTAAACCCGAAAGACTTCCATCAATAGTTGTAAATGAGGTTTGGAAAACATGAAAGTCTAACACAAATTTGAAAGTTTGACAATTATTCCCACTAATATTGAAGATACGTGAATACATTGATCAAATACGCTGTTGTCAAATTTTCTGTTCGATTTTTTGCAAATATCTCAGTTTCTTGTGAAAATTATGATTATTTTTTTAGAGTCCCTACATATGCATAGACGTTCTCACTTTAAAGGAATGATACCTTGACTATTTAACACTCATTAAGTGTTTAACAAAGGATCCATTTCAGGATGGACTCCAATCACACATCTATAATAGTTTATATTTTAATTTAATTTCTACAGGAATTCCTGTAGGAATTTTAAAGACATTTTTCAATACGCATATTTTAAAAACACCATTTTCTAGCACTATATAGTTTTCAATCTTCTGCTGTGCGCTGTAAATCGTACTCTCTTATAGTATGACAATGTCCGATAATGAAAAAAAATAAATAAAACATAATCTTGACTTTAGAGATTTTGTTTCACTCGCAAACACATTACCAGGAAATAATGTTTATTTAAGCAGTTTTCCTAACAAAAGACAGTTTTCCTAACAAAAGACACAATTTTCATACATTCTGGGCTCGTTGTTGTGAAGATTGGCCTCAGCGCAATCAACACAAATGTTGCGACTAATTTCATTAAAACTGGTTAAAAATGGCAGAAAGATAAGAATCAGGCCATTCAGAAAAGTTCAAATCTTTCCAAAAGAATGGAAATACAACTGGTGAGTTGTTAAGACTTGGAAAAATGTCTTGCTGGCGCTTCGTAAGCATGGATGGCTTGCATTTTAGATTCAAAGATTAAGTTGCTGCTGATGGAAAAAAAAATATGAAGTTTAAGGCTCCTTAAGTGAAATGTGAATCAATAGACAAACAGATCTAACCCAGACCAGTCAAAAAAAAATCGGTTGATTATTGAATTCGATTAGTTCATAATTTTCTAATTTGTTCTTCTCAAATAAATATTCAAATTGTTGACGCATTGACCACACTTATTGTCAAAGAAACAAAAACCTTTCTATCTTTTATATTCTTAAGCAAAAAAACTGAAATTTGCATCCAAACTTAACTGTTGAATTTTAGTTAATGTGCAAATAATCATTAACAAAAATTCTTTATACAGGGTGCTTTGTTTCTAAATGTGCATACCTGGCCTGCATAGTCACACAAGCTTAGTCGGCCTATAAACTTTGCTAATCTCATGAATTTTGAGTGAGTGAAGGAGTCAGTTTTTGAATCTTATTGCAAATTTTGCACGATTTTTTATACAGTGTGTTGGTTTTTTATTTTTATTTTGATCTAAAAATGGGCTCATTTGTTCAGTCCGGTCCTGCAATCTTAGCTTTGAGACTGAGTAGTTTTAGTTTCAGCAAAATATAGTTTCAAAGAGATATGGGGAAAATAAGTGGAACACTTTGTATCTGAAGTAAAGATTGATATTTTGTATTAACCCATTGCTTACTCACTTACATATGCAGGAAATGCATTTAAATTTAAGAGCGAATCACCCTGAAGAAGTAATTTGAGGAATTTAAATCGTTTTTGTTTTGGTGTTTAAAATTTAGAAAAACATGCGTTTAAGTGAAAAAGAAACACTTATTTCGGAAAGAAATTCAATTATTCAATGGCTACAAAGTGGCTTTTATAAAAAACATAGTAAAGTGTTGGATGTCGTTGTAAGTTTCATGACTGCTAAACCTGAAAAAATCCTGAAAGGATCCAAGAAAATAATGTAAAGAAAACTCAGTTTGATCACTTACTTTGCAACCTTCACATGTAAAAGCTCCGAAGTGGAAGCCCGCTGCTGGTTCGCCACACACTTTGCAACGTTGATTCATCTGAAAAACAGCAAAATAACACATTTTAATTTTTCCCGTCCGCCTCTAATTTATCGACTATTTAGTAATATAAATTGACGTGGATGTTGTGAATATTTAAGTAATTAATTGATTAACATGGACTAATTAAACAAGCCGATTCCGAACAGGAAGACAACTGGCATCAAAAGCTATTAAAACTCTCCTACATTATCTGATTATTGAAACCGATATGGATTTATGAAGTGATATATATTCACTAGTGGCTCGTGAATGAACCAGAGCCCGATTTTGCATTAAATTGCCATTTAAAAATGCCAATTAGTGATTGTTAATTAATAGTGTGAATTAAGTCGGTGTAAAGAAGCATGCCAGAGTCTTCGCTCTGACCAAAGACGTCATGTGGAAATGATTCTTCGTCTTAATGAAGCCTATTTGTTTCTTTTATATGGCTTTAACGAGCAACATTGCAGAACTTGTTCTAACAAAAGCAAATTAATTTGGGCAAGATCGTTCTCAGCTTTATTAAATGGCGCACTTACACGCCGAGATCTAAATTAAGATGACTACCAGATAACTATTTAAATATGCCTCGTTTTCTCATCTACGTTAAGGCTTGGTTTTTCCAATTATTGGTCACTTTTTCGATGTTGAATTAATTGATTCCATGAAACCAGTATGGAAAAGTTCTAGTTTTTGCTATTTTAGTCCGTTTGGTATTTCTGATTTGTTATTTGTTTGCGATGTTTTAGTTTCTAGAAATGTCGCCTTTCTGCATACTTGCATACTCAGCTTGTGTTCGTGTCTCTTCAACAAGCCCAGTTTCAACGCCTTGAAACAATCACTTTTCCTTTTCAATTCGTTAAGATACAATCGTTTCTTGTGAATACTTTCCTGGTTCGGTGAAATAAAGCTCCAGTTTCTTTAATTCCTCATTTTACTTCTGCTAAGTTCCTATATATTTTGTGTTTTTCGCTGGCTTTCTTTTCCATGTTCATAGGTTTTTTGAGTTTTTTCATCAATTCAGGTCTGATCCCCTCACCTTTACTGTTTGATTCGATATATTTCGTATTTCTACATATAATGGACGTCAGATTTGAGGAAAAAGCGGATTGTTTTTTAGTGGGTTTCAAACCAAGAAGCTCCAGTTACAAATGGTTTCGCAACCAAGCAAAATTGGCACGATAAAAACTGATTTAAGAGAGAAACGCATGTAACCCATTAGGAGCCATTTGCCTGGTCAAACAAGGGAGGTTTTAGCTTTAGAATGGTCAGCCGAATCTTTGATGTTGCCACTAATTTTGCATTATGTTATCGCATTTTCGACTTGAAACTATCGACTTGTGTTTTTCAAGGAGTTTATGTCGTTTGTACGCTAACAATCCGATTTTTCAAAACAGAAAAGTAGCTGAATTTTTCGAATTTACTAAATTTGATGTTTTGGCAAGGAACATAAGAAACTTCAAATGCGAAAACTTTTATACAGCAGCCTCATTAAGATCGCCTAACAATTGTACATTATGAAACGCAAATTTGAAGCAGCCAAATTCTTTTGACCAACTTTGGAACTGGATAAATTCTGATTGCTTCGAACGAATTTTTTTCAGTTAAAGCGTTTAGCAGGGCTTGTGTTCTGTTAGTCTGTTGTGGTACAAGATGAGTACTTAGATAAGTTTTTTACATGGGGCAAATGGAAAAGTGCAAAATTGAGGAAAGTTCGGCATGCCCAAAAAAGTGAGGACTATTTCTGCTGATCACCGATTATTCCTTCTTGGCAGGCTAAAGCTGAAAAAACGAAAGATTCTTTGAATTTCTTTTTGAAACCCCCAACATTTTAATAATGCCTTTAGTCATCATTTTCATCAAATTTTTGGTTCGGGATTCATCAAGTCCTTGGAGCTGATGGTGGCAGGATGGTGTAACTCCCGATTGTCTTGGCAGTTAAGATTAGCAAAATTTAAAAAACACATAATCGGACTGAGAATAATTCTAAACAACTGCAACGAATTTGACCCATTTAACAAATGAGTAATTAAGGGAGCGAACATGCAACGCTCTAATAACTGAAAGCAAATTACACAATTCCGAATACCTTTTCGGTGGTTCCGGTGGATGGAGCACTTTTGATTTCGTGGCCATGTTACCATGTCAATGGTAGTTTGCGTAAACGAATTAAAGCCGGAAACGCGATTTACGTTGACGATTTGCTTTCCGAAAGACCGAAAAAAATTACTTTGTTAGTGTTGTCCACGTGCTGTTGACGATTTCCATTCGCGATGACCTGTTGCCCTCCGCAATGTCCCGAGTTAATGAAGAACTAAGAACTGGGTATCTAGAGTGGGTTTTATCTTTCTAACCGCTTTCGTGTCCATATTGTACCTATAAATTTTCATAAACCAGAGAGATGATGCTTTGAAATAATTACATACCATGTTTGGTTAAAGTTAATTACTTCCAAAATGCCGCACAATGTTGTTTATGGGTTTGACACAGTGGTGTACGCAACGTCTTTTCCAGCTCTTGTTACTGAATGTTGACAAAAAAAACGCTTTGCAATTGCAACACTTACATACTTATATAAGGACAAATACTAATGACGAAGATGGAGGAGACACTTCTGATGCAAAGCTTGCTCTTGCAAAAATTCAATTTCTCACCATCACTGGGGCTTACTTGATGCGTACATAAATCGACATCTAGTTTTGTTTGAAAGTGAATTTTCATTAATTTGCCTTTAAGCATAATTACAAGCAACTGGAAGAAAAGGTCCTCAATTCGTCTGTGGAAATACTGCAAACCATGACATTATCTGCATCAAAAGCCTATGCAGAATGCATTTTTCCCACTAGCCAGTCAGTAATTGATTATTAAATAGGTTAATTACCTTACGAGGCAATTAAGTTGAATGTCTATTTGAAGCCTGGGTCATTGCTAATTTGGGTATTCCATTAGGTATCTAAATCGCACTGAAGCGATGTCGACACAACCACAGTGAACCTGAATGAACATTATATATGAAAAAACCATTTCAGTAATTGACCCTGTTAACTTCTTTGCATATTTATTTTGAAGACAAAGCTTGCAGGAAATTCTGGCAAAATTTTCACGGTTGAACTCCAAATGGTTTCGCTATGCAAAACAAACAACTTTATGCTACGAACGCATAGGAAAGAGGCTGGAATTGAATGTATAAGGATTAGGCACAATAAATGCAAATAATTAACAATGATTAGAAAGGCACATAATATGTTTAGTTGAGATTGGAAAAATAACCTTTTGTTGGCATTTTTTTACCTTTAGTATTCCAAACGGGAATAGATGAAGGTTGAAGGAAACAATTTTCACTTTTTCGGTCTTTGGCATCACCCGTTGGTAAATGTTTCCTTTTCTACTATTTTAGAAAAATTAGTTGGAATAATGGTCGAACTTGCAAATTGGGTTCAATGCGACAAGTTTTGGTCGCTTTCCCTGTGGTTCCTCAAAAAATTAAAATAATCATCCCTTGGTGGACATTTTTTTGAGCTTGGGCCTCCCAAGTGGAAATTATTGTCGATTAATAGAAACAGTTGTCGCTTGTTGTGCTTATTGCATTAGTTTTGGCAAAATTTGAAATTCTCTCAGGTGGAAGAGTTTTGTTCGCGCACTAATATGGAGTAAATAGTAGGAATAATTGTCAACTACCAAACTGGTCATCACTTCATGGCTTTATTTTAAATCGTTTCTTATTGTTCAGCGATAAATTCATTCGCGATTTCGGCGGAAATTGTTGAAAATAAGTGGGTATAATTGTCTTTTTCGCTTTTCAATGATAACATTTCAATAATCTGTAGTAAAATTGTCACTTTTTTTAATGATCAGCTTCAAAATTGCTGCTTTGATAATATTGGAAATATTCTCAATTGGTTGGCTAATATTGGAGTAATGAGAACGGAGAATGAAAAGTTTTTGCGTTTGATGCTTTTTATATGACTTGGTAAAAAAATCAGATTTGGTCGTAACAATTGGCATTTTTTTCAACCAAATAGAACCTGTTTTATAGCAAACTTCTTCAACAAATTAAAAAAAATCAGTTTTGAGACATCAACCCATTGAAAATTTGGAATAAAATCGCAAATGCGATAAAATAATGCAAAATTAGTAGGAATAGTTGTCACTTTTGAGGTTTACGCTCTCAATTTGTCGTCAATCTTTCTAGTAATTGAATGCTCTTTAGCTGATGTGATTTTGTTTGTGTTGATTGAGGTACGTAAAGAAAATCTTAGCAAAGAGTGGAAATAATTGCTGAAGTTTCAAACCAGAGCTAAAATTGTGCTGAAATATAACTATTTCGGGTTTGGTTTACTCAAGGACATAAATTGGCCAACGTTCTGAGATAATCTGAGCAATAGGACATATTTAGTATAGAAATTTGTTCCTCTGTGTAGGAAGGGTAAAAAGTAAAAATTAAGACATAAAAGAACAAAACGAAGAAACTTTTAACATACTATTTATATGGTGCTAAATCTAAATAATGAATGAATGAATAAAAAATTATTTTTACTTTCTCTGCCCTAAGTATCAATAATAGGAGATAGTGGAAACAATTGTCTTCATTTTGGACATTTTTAAACTGTAACTCTAATATGGTTTCTAAGGCAAATTATTTAAATTCCCCAGCTAGTAGGCAAATATTTAAGTTTAAATCTCATTTCGTTTGATAATGAGAGTTTTAAGTTGCTTGCTTAGTCGTTCGGCTTAACGTTGAAATATTGAAAAATTAGTGGAAACAATTGTCAGATTCTTAGCGTTACCGCCAAGTATTTGCAAAAGTGGCATCAGGCATTTTTCTTCATCAGCTTCTTCTTTTTCTATGCTACCAAATGCAGTCGATAATTTAGTTGATTTTTTAAGCAGGTAAATTTCTTTTTGAGATTGAACCGAATCGTTAAGCAACTTTCAACGAGGCATCGTCACCAACGAAAATTATCGGCATTCAAAATGTTTTTGATGCAATTTTCTCTGAATTAATCTCGAAATTACTCACACCATTCCCGAGAACAAGGAAGCTTGACCATCTTGTCACTATGCGATACAAAAAGGTTCCACCAAACGGACGCCACTGTTACCTAATATATTCCAAGAAGTTACCAAATGGTAATAAATCGTCGAGAAGAGCCCGGTCCACTTTAAATGATTCGGCATTAAAAATTGTGAAACGATTTTCTACGGCACCAATTAAAAACAAAATTATAAAAGAGGATACATTTTATGTCGCCAGACGATGCGCCATATATCTCGGCAGGACACACTGCGCCCATGCTATACATTTTATGGCTATCAAAACGGTAAAATTTATGCCACACTTAAAAAAAACTGGGTTCAATCCCCCACATTCATCCCGATAATCATTGATTAATTATGAGTCTCTGTCATAAACGAGGGCGTGTCCAAAATAAAATTCTAAACGGTTACATCGGTTCCAAATTGCAGGCTGCACATCAAAGCAGATGGTACATGAACGTTTCTGAATCAGATTGAATGACTTGCAAGTAGTACGCGAAAAATTGTGCGTCTTGTAAAACGGTTCCATCGGGAGTGATTTGATGGATCGCCTTTTAATGAGTACAAATAAAACGGTTTATTGTCACGAGTTTCATGGGTTCGCTCTGGAGATTTCGGCGACAAATTGACACAAAGAGGAAATCGAATAGTCAAGACTGGGGTGTGATAAATACGAATCACCGGTGAGATTAAAGAAAAATCATATTGAAACTTGAACTCTCTCAAAACTTCTTGCTTGATTTAATCACAAAGGAAATAAATCCTAAGACATTTTACTTCTCTTGCAATAGAAAATTGAGTAGTTGTGACCGTTTAGCAACTATCTAGTAAGGCTATCAGACTTTTGCATATACATTTTTCCTCGTTTTTTTCGTTATTATCGTTTCTTTCAGTTTTCTATGAATGGATGAACGAAGGACAGAATGTTCCTGTTTATTGTACGTATTTCGCACATTCTTAATTTGCTTTCCATTTACGTTCATCATCGCTTTAATCAGTTTTAATTCAATTTTATTAACTCTAACCCTTCAGTTTTTATGTATCCTTTCATTGACAAAAGAGAAAATAGGCTTTCAAAGCAAAAAATGCGATAGTCAGAAATACATCTTTTAGGGAGTTTTGTGCTTGAAAATAAAAAATAAAATACCACCAGTAAGGTAAACCGCAAAATTCCATATTTCAGTTATTAATTTTTATAAACCAAGGGGCTGGGAAAAAACTGGATGAAATAATAATCATAAGAAAACCAAAACACATTTGTTTTAGTCATCAAAACATGATCAATACAAAACCGGCAACTAATCGAAAATACACTTAGAAACGCTAACAAACTGTTCTACTGTTCAAAATAGTGAGCAAAAATCGGTTGGAAGGAACGCAATATATCAAAGAATAAGAGAAAGAGTGAACAAATTAGCTATACATTTGGTACTAGGGACAGAAAGGGAGAAACCAGATCTACAGAAAATACATAAATACAGAAGTTTTAGACAATCACAAAACAGTGGCAAGTTTTACAGCGTAATTCAAACTTAGAACAGAAAATAAAATTAAATAAACAATTTAGTAAACTTCCTGCATTCATGTTTAAAAGCACAAATTGAACAAAAAACCAATAAATTATATAAAGCAAGATCAAAGTAAAATGAACCAAACGAAGTAACAAATAATTTGTATTTAATATCGAGTATAATAAACAGATAACACAATTAAAAACCTGTAAAAACAAAATAGTTTTATGTGATTATTGAACAACAAAAATGTTTTTATTAATTATTTAATTCCTTTCAATTCAGTAATTTAACTATAAAAATAGCAAATCTATAAGAGCCATTGAAGAAAACTCCTTTAGCGCAACGACATTTATTTACAATCGGGTAAATAAGCAGATTACAACACGAATAATTCAAAGGACAGACAATAAATATAAATTTAAAGAACGAGTTCAATAAGTTATAGAATTTGGCCTGAAAATGTAGTAGTACAAGTTACAAACCAAGATGCCAACAAATTACTTGAATGGAAATCAACGTAAAAAAAACGACAAATGAATAGCCAAATATTGGAATTAATTTGAAGATTTTCAATAACAATCAGCCACAATAATAGTTAGTTAAGCTATGGATATCGAAGTTTAAATTGACCATTATACGGTGACTACATGTTTATGAATGCACCGCTTTTTTTAATATTTATTATTTATAATTTTATCCAACTTCAAAAAATAGCTCAGTAAGTAAAGCAATGATATGCAAACAAAATTAAAAGCAAATTTATAAAATATCAACATGTGCCAGATGCCAAAAAAGGCCAAACCGACGAATGCGAAATCTAAGTATATCAAAAATACGATAATTAATCTTTAATGCACGCAAACGTCAAGCTAAAGCAGAAGGACAAAATCAAGGCAAAAAATTCAAATTATAATACTGTTAAACTACAAACAGAAGTGTGTCAAGCAGATTTTGAAGTTATTTTAGGACAACTAAAACTCCTTTTTGTGTAAAAACCCCTTATATTTATCAATAGAAAACTGCTCAATTTCACATTACCAGAATATCTTACCAAACAGAAGTTAAAGTTGCTTATAGATGGAAAAATGATCAAAATTGCTCAAATCGTCATAAAGATTATCCCTGAAACGACAAACATCTTGCAGATATAATAAAAAAAATTGCAATGAATTAAAAGACACCTGGGAAGAACGGAACAAAGTGGAAAATGCTAATCATACAAATGCACCAAAATAGACGAAGAAAACAACTAATTAAATGTCTATGGGAATAAATAAATTTGAGATCAACTGAGTTGCTTCAGCGTGAGTATTAGTGCTAATCGATAAGGAAGTTTGCTTCTCAAATCGATAAGAAATTTATGTAAAAAATGTTCGAAAGCCGTTCTAAATGCGACCTAATGCTGAAACTAATTAACTGAAATAACCCAGTTCCGCAGAATCATCTACACGTTCAAAAACCGATTAAAAGGCATATTTACGTTTACTTCGATGGCTCGGTTCGATTTTTAAATGCTAACGACTAAAAAATTATAGACTCAATGTTATGCAATCTAGTTTCTCAAATCTATTCCAAAAGCCATCTCGTTGTGCAGCTGTTGTTTTGTTAATTTATTATTAATATTCGATAAATATTCTTTCGGCTTGGGCTCATCATTGTTTATCACAGTTTGGGAGCATCGTTTGCTCCAATTAGAAAGCAATGTTTAAGAGTTTGCTTCGGAATTTTAGTCCCACGAGAGAACTCTAACAATTTTCGGAATTTCCAAGCAAAGTGGGAAATTTATAAAGCCGCCTTTAATGAGCAGTGCCGGCGACTCGAGGTTTGAGAGTTGCTAATGTGGAAACATTAACCAATATTTCCAATCTCTTAATTTGCTTTTACAGTTTCGTTTAAATGCCGACTTCATTAAGGAATGTCGTGGACGAACCCTATAAAGCGCCTATCGTTTCTAACAAACATTTACACTGACCGATAATTAAAACGTAGATATGTGACCACATTAGTTAAAAATCAGATCTGAAGTCACTGAAATCAGGTGCTATGTATTCAAAAATTCCGAAACCATATGGGCACCGATGTCGGTATTTCAATGCTATCGAAATTTATGGGACAGTTACAGATTTTCGTTAATTGCCACGTTTAAGAAAAATTAACCTCATAAAGAAAGAGAAAATCCGAATCAGTGTCTCACACCGTTTTTTCCACACTATCTGGTGCATGTTTTTTTTCCTTATTATTTAAGTGTGTCAAACAATAAAAACAGAAAATCTATTAACACAAAAGGATGGAACTGTACGACCGTAATTACATTTTACGAAATTATGTCATGTGCATATGTATGCAATGAGTTGCCAACCAGTCGATAAAGATACATTAGTTCTATTTGGCAACGTTTCAAATTTACTATAATTTGAATTATTGCAAAAGACGGTCATCCGCGAAGACTTTTGTAATCGCGTTCGACCCATTGTACCTGTTCGGGCGACTTTATCATTTGTGAAATGCCCGTTAATTGACCTACAGCATTAAACAAGCACCGTGTGGAAAAAGTTGCTATTTGCAAAAACCTGCAACATTTTGAAAATACATTCAATTGCTCAATGGTCTGGTGATTGGCTTTAGGGACCTTAAAGTGCAGAAAGCTTACAGCTCGAGGCACAACGAAATATTTTATGTGAAACAACCCAGAGAAGATCTGATCTGATCTAAGAGCATTCAATTTGCTTCCCTATCGCAAGTAAAATGGGAGAAAAATGGGAAACACACTGTATGTTTTGGGATGTTGAATGATGCCAGCAGTGGAAACAGAGAAGCGTTTGCAGCTCAAACAGCAGATACAACCAGAAGATTCCACCTTTTTTGTCTTACTTAACTTTTTGCGTTATAATTTTACTAAACGTATTGGCAAAAATGTAATTTTTTGGCCTGGATCTATTCTGATTCTTCAGGGTCAGTAGCAAATATATTACCAAAAGCTGATGAAGTTGAATAAAGCTTGATTGCAACTGAATCCTTAGCTCATCAATGATCGATTTTTCGATTGTTCACTTTTATTCAGTATAATTTATACTTGGATTTAGTTCTTCACAATTCAGAGGTACGTTTCGTTCCTTCCTCCATGTGTATCTTTCAGAATATTAATTTTTCTACTTTAATTCTGCTCGGAACGAGTTCCATTTTTTCATTGCGTTGGTCCCTGATGCCAATTTTTCGTTCCCTATTATTTAATTATTCACAAATTATTTTTTAGTTACAGTTACTTTTGCTTTAAAGATGATCTAGAAGACCTTTTCGCGTTTTCTTTTTCAGCTAATGTGTCTACTCAAAAAATAATTTGTAGGTGTGTAGATCCGTTGATACAACTGATAAACTAAATGCGGCAAAATTGAGGCAACGGTTTTCGATACTTTAGATCGATTGTTCTGTCGCCTTTTCAATTGCTGTAGTTTCTATAATTTCAGCTCTCTTGTCTCTGGTACTTATTTGTTTTAAACACTTTAGTTTTGCATCTATTTGGCAGTATTTCTATAGAAGAATATGCTCATAGTTGAACAGAACTCAAAGTGAAGTAGAGCGTTTTTCCATGGTTCTATCTGATTATTCTGTCTTCATTTTGATTTGGTTTGTTAATATTTTTACTGTCGATTTGCTTTCCTATTTAGTAAGCCAACCCTTTATTAATGTGCGTATATTCTGAGAATAAGAGAAATGGAAGAAGCCAATTTTTGGCATTATTGCGAATATTCAGCTCGACGTCTTCCAATATTTTCGAGTTCAGTTTTGAAGCATATTTTTAATGCTTTTTGTTCAATTTCATCAGAAGTCTTGAGGTTATCTTAGACGGACTTAGACTTTTCAGTTTGTTGACGATCATTGTTTTGGAATTAGAATCTCTTCTCACAGTCAATTGTTCTATTTCTTCCTGGATCTTCACCATGAACTCTTCATCATCTAAAACGTATTCACTTCATTTGAACACTTCGCCACACCATAGATAAAGTAACCGTTACTGCATGGGTTTTTTTACGGTGCAATTATATGGCGATAACATCGAAATTGAAACTGTGCAAAGTTGAAATCCTTGTTTCAGTCCATAAAAATGCGGAAAACGCTACAGAATTCGATATGCCCGACATGGAACAGTTGTTTTAATCGATTGTTAACAAGCTAAACCCATGTTGTCAGTGTTATCGGCTCGCAAATTGGGTGTTTTCGTTGACCTGATCCATAAAAAAATTCAGTCATTTCCTGCAAGGAGTGCAGTACAAACAGCACCATCTACATCTGAATAAAATTCAATTCAAACGTAATGGAATATTAATCAAGAGCGTTTTCATGGTGGAATCATAGCGATTGGTCGAACAATTGAGGCAATTAGCAGTTGAGCAATGGCAAAACATCTTTCAATTTATTGGAATAATCGACTGATTGCCACATACGGATTGTACAAGTGCAGCGACGCATTGCGTGGCTGATTTGCATTTTCTTGCATTAGCAGAGGCGCATCATTGCTCTTTGTTTAATTCGCACGAAATGCACATATTTTGTCGGTTTTTTTCGCAATTCTAGTGGCTGTACTTTGTACTGATGGCATCAGAGTCGAGTTAATTGGAACTCAATTTGGACATTCCACTTTGTCTTGAACCTAAATATATGTGTTTGCAAAAATTGCTGTTCTGAATTTTTCAGTTGTACTCGAAAGTCTCAAAGTTGAGCAACTTTAGATGATATTTTGCGTGTAATTATAGCGAGCCAACAATTTCCAAAAGTTATTTATTTTCAAATGAAGGTTTATTTAGGACTGTTCAACATTTTCTCTTGTTTTCTGTTAAAGTGAAATCATTAAAAGATTATTTATATTTGTCATCTTTCTAGAACGATGATCTTTCCTTTATAAGCTAGAAAACCCCTACATACTTTTGCCTGGAGATTTGCCTCGGCAATGCCGCTTGGCCAAGTTGACCACTAGCTGAACTTTTTTGATAGTTTTAAGTTCAGTTAGACTATTCATTCTTCTTATCCATTGCATATAATAGTCGTTTCCTTGAGTTATTTAATGGGCAATTTGAACTGAGTATTTAGCATAAAATCTGACTTATTATTAATAGTCAACACATAAAGTGAAATTATTAAAAGAAAATAAATGAAGCAAAATAATAAGTAGAATAATATTTGCCGGTTTTTATTTTCTGAGCCAGTTTGGCTTTGTATGAGCAAATTTGTCGATATCCATGCAGGTAGGTACCTACCGATTAAAGATCAATTAACTGATGTGTGCTAAAGCTGAATTTAATTTAAATTAAATAATTTTCAGAAGTTCTTCATTGAAATTTCCTATTGAAACGACTTGATCTTTAAGCAGTCTGAGAGATAATGTAGCTTAATTGAATAGCAAGGTTTTTCATTTTAACGTTATTAGCCCTATTTAGGGCAATTTACCAATGACTTAATTCCAAGTTAATTTCAGGTTTAAATCGACAAATGGAAAACATCTAGGAAATTCCAATTTTAGGTTCAAAGTGAGCCCGTAAATGTCTGTATTGAAAAGCAATTTTTGTTATTAAACGGTGCATTTGCTTGATAATTAGTGCCAATGTTAGTAAAATAGTGTGTATCTACTAACTATTGATTTCATACGTACATAGTTCATATCCATTATATGGTTTTCGCCACAGCTGAAAAGGAAACAAACGATGAAAAATCGTAGTTATTTTGATAGTAACAATAATATTAACGTGGCTTAGTCTAATTATAAACAAATAATGCTAATGCGCAAACCAGACACTAAATAATTGCGAAAATTAAATGCAATTTTGAGAAAAAGACCGTTTAAACAGCTCTAGGAGCAACATGGAGTTGATTTTGTGGAGTAGCGAACAGTAAACAGCGTGTCGTGGATTTTTGTAGGAAGTTTTGAACATAATTTTTCTACAAGGATGCTCACATTTTATATATTAAATAATAAACATACTAAGAATCCAAAGCAAGCTTAAAGAAACCATCAATATCATCCATAGCAGAGAAGAAATCAGTAACTAAATCCATAGTTGAGGAACTTTTAAGTTTATTATCATATTTTTTACCGGTAACTCAAAAACAGTAATATGTAAATGGCAAAAATACTTCAAAATATTAAAATTTAACACAATTTATGCTTCTGCAATCAGAACTTTTACAGTGCACCACAGACGGAATTGGAGGAAAAAATTGCTCAAAACTTTTCAAAAATGTATCACAGAGTAGAGTCTCTGTAGGCGCACAGCCAAAAACTCTAACGAATTGAAAATGCAGCTTTCAATTGCAATTTGATTCGTTTGGTGCTTCAATAACCTTTCGGTTATGGATTCGTTAATCATCGTCGAAAAATGACGTATTTTGCCAGCAAAATTTAAACAAAAATGGTCTTGATGAAGCAATTAAATTCGGATAATGCACGTTATGTGCCGGTAATCGTGAATCTCGCATGGGAAAACCCAGGAATCTTCGCCCATTACATCTGTTTGATTAGAAACACCATTAAAAACAAATGTGTTCTCGTATTCGTGAATATCTTAACCTTGGCGATCTGGTACTAAGTCGATTCAGTCGATGTGCTTGCACATAATTGCTGATGGTCTCTTTAAAATGTTGAGCAATATTTGCAAAAAAAAGACTGGCACAAATCGACAGCAAACCGAAAAGTAGCCGTGTTTCTCCATGCTAGACCGAAAATCTATAAATCTTCAACGTTAACGACGAAGTAATGTCTCGTAGAATTTTCTCCATGCAGAGAAAGCGCGCTGCCTGCTAGAACAGTACATCGACAATAAATGTCTCTCAAAATTTATTTACGCTTTATTATGTTATATTTTATTAGAGGCGACTTTAAAAGGCTCTTCTGCGTGGCCATTTTTAAATTCATTAACGTTTTTCTCGATTTACTGCGGTCGTTAAGTGCGCTTTTGTAAGGCAAGTGTTGTAAAACGTTGCATACATTACCTACGTTAAACATAGTTATAATATTAGGCGTGAAATTCGGTTCTTCCTTATTGTACTCGCATCATACTTATTCATGCCTCTTTTCCTTCTGTGCCTTCTTTGTTGCATCACCACCGTACCCAACTTGACTCTTGCAAGAAAGAATTCTAGAAGGAACAAGCGAAGCAACTAGCTGGTTAAGCCAATTATACAAAACGCATACGTATACGGTTTTTATGGTATCCTGTTTGAAACAATCTTACGATCGACTTAAATAAATAATATAATATTCCACTCGCATGCAAAGTGCAAATAAATAAATTACATCACTAAAATTCTTCGGTAAAGTCAGGCCGGTCTAAAAATAAAATCACGTACTCCATGTTCTATAACAATCGATCTTGTCGGAATATTGATGCCTTATCAGTGTTTTTTTGAAGGTTTCTCCCTCGATATGAGTTCAAATTTTACGCATTTTGCATAGAAAACAGTGCAGTTGACCTCCGTGGGTACTTTTCCAGACCAACCCATTCAGGTTAATCAATGTTCTCTAACTTTTTCGAGTAAGTATCTGTAGTAAGTAAGTGAGTTCGCATCGTTTCCCCGTTTCAACTTCGATAAATCTTTCCGAATCAGTGCACGTGAAAATCGGCAAAATATCCGAAAAAACTGGACTCGAATGCCGGAACGAATCAGCAAAGTGTCCGGGTTTTTTTAGCGCTGATGCGCATTATAATAAAGATAAGACATCGCAGTAATAAACGTTTCTAAAGTTACCACCTACCTTACTCAGGAATTAGGGAGTTGTGGAGAGTTGAACATTTTCCAGCACGGTAAGATTTCGCTCTGAAAACTCTTAAGCGGCTCTGCACGGATCGTGTGCATAGCCGGGAGCATTTTATTGTTCTCTTAGTTACTATCCGATTTTCCGCCGGTTTATTTGTACTACGCTCTTATTTCTCCCGGACTTGGTTTTAATGTGAAATTCTACTTAGAAGAAACAGAAGTATTTAGGTTTCTTCCGTCTAGAAATAGCGTTGAAAGGCGATGCAGTGTCTGCCCATCGAGCGAACAGCATCTATGTAAAAATGCCGAAGCGGTACGACGCGAGATGAAAACGGCCTATCTTCACGAAGATCAACCTTCGAAGGTGTTGAATCGAGGACTGATGAGACCAAAAAGGCCTCTATTTAGTGCACCTTCGGGTCCCGGCCCATCAATCAAGAATCACCCGATATTTTGATCTGGATCTCTTTGATGAAGTGCCGCCAGCAGGATTTTTTGCCAATTCAATTCGGTTTTTTTCGCGAGAAATTGCTTTTAATCACCGGTTCAACCGCGAAAATCGAGTCGCGCTATTAAAATCGCTTAGTACCAGAGCAACAGCTGTACAAATTACCTTATAATGTCTAAATCGTCTAACTGGACGTTTAATGTAGAAATTTGGACGCACCAAACCTGTGTTTACTTTAAATAGTCGTGATCGTTTTTTACGCCGTTTTTGGCCGTCGTGATCTAATTGTGTCTCTTCGTGTGAATGCTTCCGCAATTAGAGCCTTTTTTTGTTGACAAGGATGTGAAATTATCCATATAAACACTGCTTGCTGGTCAACGAAGAAACGAAGGAGGCAATTGAAAATAACACGTAGATTGGAATGTTGCGATCAATCATGAGGAAGAAGCGAAAAATAGTCAAAACTCAGTGACGTTTAAAATTCTGAAATAACAGACAGAAGAATTAAGAAGTTTCTTAGTCGGAAAGCACGGGAGATCACTTCGCCCACTGCCTCATCGCCTTTGAAAATGTCCACCGCAGTTGTGGACGAAACGTCAGGAAGAAATTCCGATAGACCACGGCTTCAAAGCCCGGAAAACATTCCTAAATGTGACCAGTTTTCGTTTGATATAAAACTTTTGCACTAAAATTTTAATGCTCACAAGAAATCAGTATTTTTTCTTTGAATTTCAGCCAAATGTTTACGATTTGTTCATATACGATTCAAGTTTTGTATAGTTTTCAGTCACAAGGTGCTCAATGCCTTTTTTCTATCGCACAGCCCAACATTTCTCGTCTCGAATAAGCCAAAGTTCAAATCCCAAGAAACAACGCTATATTTTTTGGTTGCAACCGAAAAATTAGGATTTGTACCCAAACGATTTTTTAGTGGCTCAATTTCGCCTTGATTGAGTTGATGTTTTTGCGCAGTTTCTATATAATGTAAACTGTGTTGTTGTGCCTTTTCAGTCAAAATGTCTTAAACATATGCTTGATCTGAATGAAAAGTTTGGTCTTCTACTAACACTCAACTTAAGTTAGAGCCAAATTTCAATCTAACAGAAAAAATTAGATTGTTTTTATGGAATCTGAATCGTTAGGATTTTGAATTTACACGAGATTTCTATGAGCAAAAAAAATTGGCAGATTATTCTTGATTATCCTGTAAGTCAATTGTTTTCAGAAATTGGAAAGTTATAAAATTGAGAAGTTCTTACTTGCTTTTTACCCAAATTTTGAAAAAAATTACAGTAAATGAACGTGCTTTTAGTTTAGCAATGAAGCTCCTGGAGTTTCCTAAGAAGACCTAAAATTGTAAGATTTTATTCAATGGGTTTGTATTTTGTTTTATTTTCGTATAGTGGAGTGTTTAGTTTCCATTTTTTACGGACGTGTTTTTTGATTCCATCGAAACTTTCATGCTTTTGCAGACAACGAGAGCGTGTGAACTCCTTGAGTGGATAATAAATTTCGACGTTTCCATTTCAGTTCAAAAGTTTTATTTTCAAAAGCATAAATTTAGTTTCTCTGTGAATTGCAACTTAGTTGTCCGGATGTTTGCTTAAATGATATGCAAAGCCATTTTTGATAACATTGTAAATCTATCTGTTACACAGTCAATTGCCCTAAAGTTTCTGAAAACACTTCAGAAACTTTAGGGTGATTCGATGTGTTTTGCGTAAAATTTTGCAAGGTGCAATAAACCAATGTGCTGATGGTTTGCAACGAGGCTCTGGAGATTTGTACACAAACGTGTCATTAATGAAACAAAATTGTGAATATTTTCTGTGTTCAAAATGTGAAAAACATGAAGAATGGTTCAAACCATGAACAGTTTTCAGGTTGTAGAGATTTCAGTCAGTTTTTAATTAAAAAAAAACAATGTTTCTCTAGATTGTAACAAAGCTATCAGTATTCTGTACACAAACGAGACTTTGTTGAGATGGTAAAATCGCAAAGATCATCCTTGATCTGGTTGCAAGTTTGGAGTTATTTTAGGGGTTTGTAAAGGTACCTGATTTAGCAGAAAAGGTTCGAATTTTCGCAACACTTTGGAGCTGATAATATTACTACAAAATTGAAACTTTTAGCCAAATCTTCATAACTTTGAGATTGGCAACAATTTGATTACGGGAAGAAAATGCACAGTTTTTATAACATATCCGTCTTCATTCCTCAATTGGGTTTAGGAATGACTTCTGTTAGGAATGATTTTCAGTGTTAATAGATCGAAGAATCTAAAAAAATCCGCAAATAGTTACAGGTGAAAACAACATCAGACGGGAACATGGATTTGTATTCTATCTACTGAATATCAGTTAAGTTTAACTATTCAGTGTTTTTTTGTTTCTAATTTACAAGCTGTTTATTGATATTTTTATGTAGCCTTGTCGATGTCGTTGAATTGGTGAGTGTTGACACTCGTATGTGATAATGTAATAAGCAACTTGACCGAAACTCGTCCAAAAATCGACTTGTTACATGCAATATTTGCTACAGCGTTTTCACTTCTTCAAATTGAAACTGTCAACACAATTGTTTGATCTGCAAGAAAGCTGAAAGTTGAGATGAGACGCTCTTTTACTCTTAATTTACTTTAATGTTTGTTCAAGTAATATGGTGCTAAATAAAGTTAACTCGGTGTTATAGGTCAAATTATCGACGGTCGTGGACAACTTTCTACATTCAACTGCATCTTGTGATCGGTAATGGACGTGTTTCATAATTTGCTATTTGTATGGTCGTTTTTAATAAACATTGTGAAACTAGAATTCGGGTCGGTCGCAAGAAAGTGGATCGACATTAAATTCATCTGCCGCGTAAAATTACAATACAAAGCAACATTTTTGGAATATAAAGTTACAAAAATGTCTTCTTAGTTGACCCATAAATAACGCTGCACCCACGCTGATCTCATTGTGGTTTATGACTTTGAACATCTTTATGATAATTCCGAGAGAAAATTTCTCAAATTTCCGACGAAATCAAAACCGTTAACTACTCGTTATTCAAACGTACGCAGTGATTCAGAACCGGACTGAAAAACTCAGTATTTAAGTGTCAAGATTAATTGTTTAGTTTGTACAACATTTTCAGCAATAAGAAGTTTTCGCTGATAATCAATGATAATTATTCAAACGCATTTAATAGATATGTATGTTATTCTCAGTTTGATTGCTTTCTGATGTCATTATCACACAAAACTGTCTGAATATTATTAATATGGAAACACTGAATATTGTAAGGCCAAGTTTTTTAAATTGGTTTAATCGCCATTATATGTCGAGGTAAACAAATAATTTGATTTACGTCTGTGGAATATCTTTTCGATCAACAATTAATTGTCAGCGATTGCTCATAAAAGCCATCTTGTTTGGTTTTTTTAATCAGGAAACTGCTTTCAGTGTGGACTTGAATGCTTCATCCAATGCTCTAGGAATTCATTAATTGCTTTTGTATTTATTAAGTGTTTAGGAATATTTTAAGTAGCATAAAATTCGTCAATGGACTGTTGCGAATTTGCTCAAATGTCGGAAGTGAATATTATATTTAGAAGATTTTTAGTGAGTTTTTTGCTAATTTGAAAGAGGTTTTCACTTTGTCTTTGTTTTTGCAATTTTTGAAGCTGTTTTGAGTTGGAAGACCAGTAGAAGAACCAGATTTGTAAGGAAAAGCTTCAATGGTTTCATCAAGAGTAGCTCTATATTTTTACTACTATTTTAGTTTAGAATTTGTACCAATATTCCAGCTCGGATGGCTTTGTTAGTATTGTTTTGGGACATGACGCTCTCTTTTTGCTACTTTTTTAATCACCCCAAAAATCTTGTTTTCCCCAACTTGATATTCAAAATGATCAATAATTTTTTAAAGCTTTGCCTAGATTTTTTGTAAAACTCTTTGCAAAATTGGAAAATAGAGTCAAACGCGTATTGATTTTTAAAAATATTTCTTCATATACTCTCTGTATTATTTTCATGCGTTTTCCACCTTTACTTGCTGTTCCGAATTCTGATTGCTTCTCCGATTTTAAATGATTCTCTAGTGAGTTTTCTAAACTGTTTACTTTTCATACTGTTTCTTTACCTAAAGGCTAAAGTTTTTTTATTGAATACGCCTTCCAGGTTTTGATGTGCAGCCAACGTAGACTCTTTTTAACTTTTTACTCCAAATTTAAATTGTTTTTTGAGAAAATCGACAACGAGCTAAAAAAAGGGAAAGAAGGAATAATCTCATGTATACAGTAATAGATAATCAATTATTGCTGAAAAATCTAGACAGTTTTGAAATAAAAACTAATAAATTGCAAAAATTTAACTTTTTGCAATTTACTCTCAGCTTTGTATTTAATTAGCTTTGACTCTTTTTTTCAACGGGTTATGAAATATGGAGGTTTAACTTTATCAAGTCGAATTAGTAGCTGCGAAAAAAATAATTTTAATAAAAGCCCACATTTTGCGTGCGCTTCAAAAACTGCAATTTTCCTTTTACATGTTCTTGTATATAATTAAATTGCTTTTATTCGTTTGGTTGTTCCTCTAGAAGGTTTGTTTGATTTTTTATTTGCTTGTTGCGCTCTTAAACGTTTGCTAGTTTTGCAATTTTGGCTTGTAGATTTTTCGGCTTTGTTATTGTCATCTTTTGTGTTATTCGTGGCTGGTTTCGATGCTCTTATTCCACACCTTTGATTTTAACAAATTGCTGCTTGTTGTTTTTCACTTTCCTGCTTCTTCTGATTATGGACGCTCCTTAATGACTTCGTCAAATACTTTCAAAAATTCTGGCTGTTTGCGCTTTCTTTGCGAGAATGAATATATAGAAAGTTACAAATGTGTCAACCCAAATTAAGCTCGATAATTGCAACGGATTTAGCTGTGATCAGTTTGGGATTTCGGTCACTTTACCGAGAAGCGTCCACATCGAATTCGACCAATTCCGACTAATTAACATCAGAACCACAAGAAAAAATCGGCGGAAAAGTGTGTTACGAGAATAATCCGAATTTAAAAAAGTTATTAACACGTAGTTATTTGCGGGATTCGTGATGCTGGTCCTCATTGTAATAGAATGGGTCTCGAGGCGATGGCAAATGAAATAAATAAACACGATGTAGAAAGTAAAAACATAAAATTTCCCATACATGCGGGTACGTGAAGATTGTGTTGCGGGAGCATCATTACATTCAACGAATTTGAATTTCGATTTCATCTGCTCATTTTTTTCCACTGCTTCGTTCGATCGGAGACAGTGATTTATTACAACAACGATATTTTAGCTATTGATAAAAGCGCGATCGTATCTGGCAATTAGACAAATGTACTTTTCGTAATAGTGGCGATCAGAGGCCTCAGCACGTTGCTAAAACACTCCAATCCGTTAATGTTCAATTGATATGGGCACCAAAGAATGCCGAAGCAATTATTTTATATGATTATTTGGAACTGGACGTAGTAAAGATAAGTTGAATTTAAGTTTAACATAAAACAAGACGATCCGAACAAATTATAGCGACCAGATAGTGAAAACGGTCAATTCAAATGTACAGTTGGTCACAAATGTGGCAGTTTGACTCTGGTTGTGCACATTGGCGTAGAAATAGCTGATTTTGTCATATTCTGCGGATGATTTTGTCATAGTCAATTTTTAGTTGATTATGCTGAGATTTTGATAAGTCGGCATAACTCGATTGCCTCTAACTTAAAAAAAAAACATTAATTTTCTTGATATTCACTGATAGAAATCTTGCGTGAGCTTCCCGATTCGGATACCAATCAATTAGGATTAATTCGGATGCAAAAGGCATATTTGCATATTTCCCAAATGTTTGCTACCGTAAGATAATCGATTCGTGTGACCGGTTTTTCGGAGCCTTTCAAATGTCAGCTCCAAATAGACAAATTTTTTAATGATAATTATTTGTGAACTGCATGCTATCAGATATTTTCTTATCGCCAGCCACTAATCGGTTCATTATCTCGAATTAAAATTGAATTAGAGTAACTCTAATTGTTCGGGGGTCTTTTAATGATTTGACTCATTTCACCAAATAACCCATTTCAGGTAGCATTTTTTTAAGGTAAACTTTCCTTTTTAAGTCGACAGTTTGCAATTGATCTTCTACTTTTTTGTGTATCGTGGATTCTTAACTTTATGCTTCCGCTAATGACTGTCTTGACCCGTTTAAGGTATTATCCATCCCTTAGTTATCTGCAAAAAACTTAAAATGTTGCGTAGGTAGAATAAGTCAATTTTCAGTCTTATGGAGAAAAGATAAAATATCTGCCATTCTACACAAAATGTTTCCGAAAAATTGTGTTCAAATCAGTTCGTTTCAGGGTTTGATTTTAATCAGAAAATTCTTTGTTGCCTTAGTTTTAAGCAAAAATATTTTCTTCTGTACTGCACGCAGTTCTCACTCCAACTCTCAATTTGCTTGCTCCAGTTTTTCCTTTTCTGTTTCTATTGGCTCTATTTAGCTTTTCAGCCCCTGTTTACTTAGTGTTTATCAAGCATTTTCTAAAGAATCATTTCCGATTTTTTAAGTTTTCCAGTATATGTCTACAGAAAATAAATCAGCTGGATCCCATGGAATGTACATAATCTGAGAGTTTAATTTGAAACATTTATATTAGCTCAAAACCATAAGGTAGCACCAGTATGGCACCCCAGCTCACCTGATCTAACTCCAAGTGACTTTTTTTACATTCTAGAAATAAAACTACTGTTTTCTTTAAACTGTGTATTCCTGGTACAATAAAAAATCGTTCTAAATATCCACTTTTGTTAGTTAATCTCAACGACGACTGGCGAAACCATATGATTATAACCGATGAATGAAATAAGTAATAATTACTGGCCCAAAAATACTGATTTGATGGAATCTGGACAATTTCGAGGCCAAATGGTATCTACTTTTTGCAAACGAATCAGGTGGCCGTCTAGTTTATTTGTTTTTGCTAGGATATTGCTATGATTTGCATATGAATTATACCGTTTTTAACATTATACATTTAAATTTGCGAGTTTTTTAAGGTTTTTTGATTTTATGGACAACATTAGACTATGAATTGCTTTCCCGTTAATATTATGCTAATGTTGCGTCTCTAGTTGATCGTTGATGTCGCGTAGAAGCCGATGCTAATGTGGAGTTTGCTTCATTTAATGTCGACTTTTTATTAGACTGAATTATTTTTTCAAATAAAAAATCTGTTTTTAGCACATTTGCTGAAGCTTTATTGGATATTTGATGATTGCCCTTTGGAAGGAAACGTTTATTTCTTCGACAGTTTCTGTTTGAGTCCCACTAGCTGCCGAACGAGCCAATATGTACTAATAACAATAGAAAATGTACTTTGTTCTGCTGACATTTTGTTTCCAACTAGATGATGACTTGAAATATTGTTCTAAGCTTCTTTGGAAAGATCGAAAAGTTCTTTCCAAAGAACAGAAAAACTGAAGTGCTGACATTTTTGGAGTTTAACGGAAAATGTGGACCAACGCCACATTAATCCAGCTTATAATAAAAAAAACAATTTTAAATTGCTTGGTTTGTCATTAAGCCGTAATTAAACCGTACTGTTTAAGCGTACTACGCTTGACGCTCTAAATGCTCGCTGATTTAATAAAGCTCATTTATTTGGTTAATTTTTGTTAATAATCTGGTAAATAACGCAATTTAGGATTAACTATAAATTTCCTAAACCGTTGTAAAATTATATTCGAATTCTGCCGGGTTTGCCGCTTAACTACCTGTTGATATCTTCGGCGCGCTTCTGTCGTAATCGGCAGTTGATGTTGTTTAATTTCCGCATTTTAGCGCATTTTCGAAATTTTTCCGAAAAACTTGCATGCTATTCTTAATTCGACTTCATTAGAACTAGGAAATACTTACAGCAGTTGAGTCGAACTGATGTTAACCACAGTGACTTGAGTCGCTGCTCAATCAAAGTCCACTAGAGTCCGGCACTCTGTTGTTTCACAGTCACCAAACCAATTCTATGAGTATCTATCTAGGTCACTGTGCACAATTAATCCAAAACAAAAAAGAAAATTGCACTTAACCGAGCATGTGACACGACGAGAACCGAATTTGCAGCCAAAAGTTCGCAAAACTAGTCGAAATCAAGTTGAATTGTGTATAGCCTTGACGAACTCGGTCACTCTAGTTCTACCGAAGAACGAGAATGCAATGAGTCAAGCTGGTACTTCGAAAAGGATGCTCAACCAACATTCTTGAAGAGGGGACGGTATATCACCAGGGGGCAGAGGCAAGGAAATGGTTAGATGGTGAAAGGAGGGGGACTGGGCGGAGTCTGCTTCGATCTGAGGGTCGGAGGATTTTTGGTTTGCATCAGTTCGATGGTTGGGATGTCGTTGGTGATGCAATTTTCCGTTATTGATGGCTCGTGGTGAACTATTGATGCGGCTACTTTTGCAATCGGGCCTCTATTGCGTTTGTAATACTTTATATAAGTTATTACCTGATGCAAACCTACCAATCTTGTAGATTATGCGTTTCTTGCAAATGGGGAGTTTGTTTCTTCTCACAACGTCTGTCAAGAACAAAAAATTTGGATATGAGAGGAACGTTACCAATCAAGGAAAATCAGGGTTTACTTGCGCTCGCTCAAAATGTTGGTAGTAAACGATAGCTGGATAAGAAAAATCGCAATAACTAAACTGGGGGCGGATTTTTGATGTCGTGGCCTCCTTAAAGGCCCGATTTCGGGCCATTGGATTTTCGATTCTTGTGCTCAAGGAAATTAGTGGTTGCTTCTACAACTTTAAAAAGGACAATTTTTTTTAGTCAAATGCACGAGAAATTGTGCACATATTGGGTAAAATAATTCAATTATTCCAGGCGATGGCATAGTAAAAGTTAATAAAAATTGTATGCTGTTTATTTAAAATATTTTGGGTAAATTTCATAGGTACAATTGTTCACGAGAGACATTGTTTTGTTCATTTTTTTGGGTATAATCAACATTTTTTTAGTTCAGGTTAGAAGCATTTATTTATATTTTGACTGGATGCATTCGTCCGCTGTAAATATTAATTTCGTCTGATTTAAGTATCTAAATTAACTCTTGACTTTTTCAGAAATAACCCAATGTTTCGGTATAGAAAAATTATTTTCAATTGCAAGCCGAAATATCATACCTAATGTGAAAAATAATTTCGACTAGATGATTTTCTCCAGTTTGCTATCTTTTTTTATTCGATTTTTCAGAGCTTTTCTCTGACTAGATCACAAATAACCCATCGAAAATATAAATGTTTTAACATAGAAAAAATGCAAATTTACTGTTAAAGTAAGTCCGTTGAGAGTCCCTTTTCCCAACGTTTTAAGTGGAAAATTAAGTATATGAAGATATTTTCTACTTGATGATTTCTTTCAGCCTGCAAACTTTGTATATTTGATTTTTCAATTTCACTTGAGTGTTGCACAAAAGCCATCGAAAATATAAATGTTCAAGCGCAGAAAAACTGCAAATTCATTATTTGAACGAGTTTGATGTGAATTTTAGTAGTTACACATAAAATAGGCCCATTTTTCTAAGGTTGAAAGCTCGAAAGTAAACGTGTTATCTGGATGACCTCTCCCTTAAAAATTAGTTTAAAAATGTATAAAGCCCTGGTTCTCCTGGTATCTGCAACTACCGTAACTACACTCCCTTTGAGAAAGTTTTTTGCAAATGAAAGAAAAACGTTCAAACATAGAAAGCAATTTTTCACATGGAAAGCTTACAAAAGTAACTCATGTACTTAATGAATTCTAGGGACCTCAAACCAGTTCAGTTTAACACCACTTTAAATACATTATTGGTATTATGATATAGACATTTTTGAAAGTGTAAAATGCCGTCGAAGTTTTCCGTTTGACACATTCAATTTATAAATGCAAACTGCAAGTTTAGACGGAAAAAAGCGAAGACTAAAAAATCCCTCGAAAAATGTTTTCTATCGTAATTTTAGTAGCGCACAATAGACGATATTTTGCCTTTCACACAAACAGGAACAGTTCAATCGTTGGACTGAATTCGGATGTTTGATACGGTGGCCTTCTGAAAATCCAGATTTGCTTCCCATTGACTTTTGTTTCATGTGCATACATTTTTAGCAAACACTTGTTTTATACACCAGTAATTCTTTTAAAATTATAAAATGCGTTGTGGTAAGAAACAATCATTTTGAACGGAATACGAAAAACGAATGTTTTAAATCTCCTTTTAATTTCCAGCATCATTTTTTAAGATTTATGATTGTTCCCCTAATTGAAAGTTTTGAAGTGAAAGGAGTCCCCAAAGTCCAAAAATATCACACGCACGTTTTTCAAAAAATACAATTTTGCATGAAATAGGCGGAACAATATAAAAATGTGGTTTATTTAAACCCAAAATGGGATAAATACCCATTCGAGAAAACGAGTTGCGAAATTTTCACTTTCATTCAAGTAAGCACACGTTTACTCACAACTTACCACTTTCTAGTACCACTCAGTAAAATTTCCCACAAAAAAACAAGATTAATTTCGAGTTTCTCTTCTAAATTTGAAGATTTGGTAGTTCCAAAAGGTGCATCCTCAATTAGCTTTAAATTTATATAATCTGATTTTGCTATCTATAAGACCTATCTAGCAGACCATACACTGACTGACCTTTGTCTAATGTGAAATCTATTCAGTTTGATTTATTGTTGTGTATCAGGAACCATTTAAGAAACCCTACTAGTAATCTGATAAAATCCAAAAGTTCTGTTATGTTTCCAGTTTAATGAGCTTTTAGGTGATTCCTGAAATAATTTAGGTGTTCGGTTAAATCGCATTCTCTGTTTACAGAAACATTTTTTTTGCAAAGGTAGTTGGTCTGCTTCAGGGTTCAGTAAATAAAATATATTTTGTTTTTATTAGAAGTATCTTGTGCTCTTCTTCGAGACCATTTTCTGTTACATTTTTCTTAAAATATTAGTCAGGCGATGCTAAATACTATTCAATTTGCCCATCTTCAATCAAGGCTCGTATTATTAATGTGCAGGTTTGGGTGGTCTTCACAATCATGCTCTAATCTGTGACTTCCGTATCACTTTTTAAGCACCAAGAAACAATTTGCTCGTAATCACTTTGCTACCTGATGTGTAATTTCTTAATGTATAACCATCTGGCTTCTTGGCGATCGGTGGGAAGAATAAGATCAGGAAGAATCTTCTGATGTTATTAGCTTGAAATTTTAGCCCCACATACGAATTTAGTATATTCTAAGTAAAACCATTTTCAAATACATCAATTGCTAAATAATTATGATAATTGTCCCTTAATTAGGTTTCAATTGCTGCTATCCATCATGGCAGGTTGGGCCATAAATTCGGCACTTTTTCCTACAAATCTCTGATCAATAAACCAAATCGACAGCGACCTGCAACCAGCAAACAATTGTTTACTTTTTACGGTATTACGTGTTGTTCGGCAGGATTCATGCTTCCTTAGGCTTGAAAATGAAAACAAATTTGCCGCCGTTTTCAAGATCCTTCGCCGTGCATAACTAGGTCAGTTTAATGTGTTAATAATAATTTAATGCGTTTTTTTAACAAGACAGCAAAATGGTTGAAATCTCTTAAGATGCTGTTCGGAATCGTAAACCGAACGAAGGAGCGCACTTGTAATTTATATTTTTAATGAAGCATCAGTCGGCCATTAAGATCGATTGCAATTTGAAAATATTATTACGGTCATTTCCAATGTCTAGACTTGTTTAGCAAAAAATGTCGAGGTACTAGAGAGTTGTTGTTCACAGAATAACGTTGAAATGGTTGATTTTGGTGTTTTACGCTTTAGAACTTCTGCAATATTGACCGCTGAAGTGTTTTCAATGTTTTTTCCTGATGATGGCTAGTCAATCAGTTCAAAACTGGCTTTGATGGTACTGGCTAAACAGAATATTCCCTGAACAATGAAAAGCCTTTGGCACCAGGAGAGCCGTCATGAGCCTTCGAAAAAAGCAACTGCAGATTTCGAAATGCACCAACCTCAGGCACCCCCAGGACCGGTTTCGACCCCATTAGCTCTCATCAACTGGAGCGATTCCGAAACCTGCACTTTATAATGTCAATGTAATGCCATCTGCGTGGAAACTAGTTGTCGCCATATTCAGAATATTCCGTGTTTCTCATATTTTATCGTCTATTTTCTATGTTAGTTTATTCCTAGTTGTTATTTTCTTGGTTTTCATTTTTGCCTTAGCCGATTTTTTGTCGCGTTTTTGCTTTTCTTCTGCAAGCTTTCAGACACTTCTTCAGGACAACGTCATTTGCATTGTTTTTATAAGGGGCTTTATTTTCTTCATTGTCGATTTTTTTTGTTTATTTGCTCGCTTCACATCTGTTATTCCAATGATGCAACTATAGATGCTAAAGTTTCTTCGCCTTCAATTTCACTTTGCTTCCTTCGGTTTAAGTTTAAAAGGCTGTTAATGTATTTCTAACCACTAGCGCCTTACATAGTGTCTCCTGCAAAAGAAAGCGAAACGTTGGCAAATGAAAAACCGCGAAACTTTTGCAATTATCTAAGTTGAAGCGCCAATCTTAGGCACCGGTTTTGAATCTATTAGCTCTAATCAGCAGGGTTTAGCCCGAACAAAACTAAAAAAATATATTGTGGCTGCTATCATCGCATTAGATCTTGGAAACTTTTGATGTTTGAAGATTGTTAATAGACTTGGAGATAGAAAGGCAAGAAAGTGATGTAGAGTGGATGCGAAAGTAGTCAGAAATTTGTGGTGGTAGCAAAAGGAAAGTTGACAGAATTGGGATTGGAACTGAAAATTTCCAGAGCGTGCTGCCAAGCAAAGTTTTTCTTTACAATATGACTAAGATGGTTCAGGACTTCGTTCTTCAGCTTAACAAGCTTTTGGGAAATTAATTATTTGATTAATTATTTGAAACTTGAGATTTGGAGCACAATATTTTGAATTTTTTGAATTTTTATTTCTTTGACCGGTTTCGAACATCTGAGTTAAGTTGAAAATAACAGTATCCAATCTTTATGTTGAAGGTCTTGAGTTTGAAGACTTTTTCTATGGAAATGTGTTGTGAAATCCTTCAAGCTCGGCATTGTAAAAGAGAACAACTTGAAGAACCAGTGTTGTGCCTGTAGCACTCAGCACATCTTCTTCATCAATTGAATTGAAACTATGGCATATTAAGCGCGAGTTTTTGACAAAAATGTGCCGAACTCTTCAAGCACGACACTGTTTGAGAAGAACAAATTGCTTTAGCTTTTATTACAACACATTGCCAACTTTATGTGAAAATTACGCGGTTTGAAGTTAGTTTTCATGGAAATGTTGTGCAGGACTTTTGTGGAACCAGTGCCGTTCCTGTATGTCTTGACACAACTTCTCCATTAACAGATTGCTGATCTGCAATTGAAACTAAATCATTTGAAAAAAGGATTTTTGAAACAGTTGTGCCAAATCCCTCGATTTTACCTGCGCATTTTCAGCTAATTGTCTAAATAAAGTGGGCGAACATGTGAAAACAGGAGCAAATTTTTCGTACTTTCTTATCAAACCAAAAAATATTTAAAAAACCTTAAAAAGGCTTATTCACCAGTGCTTACTGGTACAAGTTTTCTTATTTTACTAAACACTGTGCCTATATGGCAAGGATAACCACAAAGCAGAGCCTTATTCCTCCAAACCATTTTCTGCCTTTTAGCAAACCCCTACCCACCGTCTAGTAATTAATGTTGAGGAAGTATAACTTTGGCGTCATAATGAAGATTAAACTTTGGCAAAAAGCGAGCGTTTAAAATGCACGCGGCCGGTTTCGATGGGAAAAAGTAATTGTTTAGAAATTGCCAAGAACCGGTGCCTTCATTCATCAACAGTGCCCGCGGCTGAGCACTTGCAGCATATTTTTTTCGGTGGTTGTTAAATTTTCAAGAATTCTTCGAGAAGATTTATGCATTCGAATTGCGGCACATCAAAAGTCATTGTTTACCCACAGCCTTCATCCTTGAACTGACTGGACCGTGAAGAGAATGAATATGTAGAGCATGAAACTATTGGTTAATGCATAATCAGTCATTGATAAATCAGGAAACAATTATTCTCACCGCTATTGTTTATTAACACGTTATTTCCACCCACGGTGCTTGTCAAATTTAGAGCTGAAAGATATCGATGCTGACAATTTATTGTTAGCTTAATTATAAATAAACTCGTTTAAAAAATTTGTCAAAAACGGCTAAACCGTTTTCCAAAGTGAGACTTTTGAAGATACTGCAGTTTAAAGTTGAAACGGGAGAAATTTCAAATATTTTTCAAAAACACAACCAGCAGCTGAAACATCTTTCAGCACCCAGACCCAGGCCAGCAATTATCGTTTCCCAACACATCTGCAGGAAAAGAGGCAGTTTTTGCCGTAATTAAGTCGATCGATAGATCATTATTCAGCTCCTTCCTACCAATTTAATGCATGATTGCAATTATTGTAACAGATTTGCATTTGACACGGTTGAAAATGCGGCATTTTGTAACGAGCTGAGCAGAAAAAATATGGAAATTTATTTAAATAGCGAATAATGAGCGTATTAGATAAGTTGTATTTTTAAATGTGAGCATATAATTTATTGCTCTTTATTCAATTCATGGCAGAGAGCAATAGTTTAAAGATTTTTCAGCAATTTTACTGGTTTGGCATTGTTATTTCACATAACTTCCTTCAACTTGAGCAACAAAATTATGTTCATTTGGAGGTTTTGTTGCAGAACCAAAAATGCTTCTTAAGGCTTTGGCTTGGTCAAATTTCTATAGCAAAATGAAGCGAATCAATTTTTTTCTTTTTTAGTGATGCGTTTGCGTCCGCTCTGTTGAACTGAACTGAAAGCTTCTCTATTCTTTGAAGTCTAATTTGCTAAAGGGAGCAAAGTTCCCAAAAAGTTTTTAAACTTTTTTACCTCCCCAGAGAGTTATTCTGTTATTCATTCCTGCGACTCTCGATTTTTTTTATAAAAAAATAGTGCTGAATCTTCTGGCACTTCTTAGATGAGCTTGAACATTAGCGACACTTTAGCTTAGTGTGGTCCTTGGAATCGGATTCAATTTTCAATTCAATGCAAATATGAGTCCTTAATTAATTAGCGAACGTCTTACGAGCGTCTAATTGCCGCCAATTAGCCCATAATGTCCGATCTTGATCCTAATTTCAACAAGCACGCGACTACATAATCTATTTATCTAGCTCAATGTCAGCGGCGATTTAAATGTGGGAATCGAAATAAAAAGTGAAAACAATACACTTTGTTTGCTACAGTGCTACTGCTATTGTTTATGGGCAGTGACGTGCTTGAGGACCAGAGGGCAATTGTTATTAAAACGGTAGTCATCAGTTATGTGCATTGTTTCTACAAATGTCGACAAATATTATTCTATTGATTTGGTTCTCCTGTTTCTCTCCAGCTCTGGAGAATTTCTGAAAAATTGAGACATTTGAAACTCATTTGCACTCATTTATTTTTATGGAAAATGTCAGTTTCAAGCCATATAACAGTGCAATCAAACTTTAGTGCAGCAAAAGTTCATTTATATACTTTTGTTAATTTTCCATTAATAAATTAGTATACTGTCTTTAGTTAGAGTTAAGTTACTGATTCTTTTGATAACGATAGCAGAAAATAGCTATCGAAACGTCAAGGTAATTTTTTAAATTAATTTCTTTACTAATTGGAATTTTCTCTTACAGCTTGAGCCTAAGTGTGTCGCAGGATACCCTCTAGGTGATAGT
>NW_026019116.1:2749938-2790916 GCF_020466585.1 Dendroctonus ponderosae
AGGAGCACTATTTATCAATCTGTAATAAAAGACGTGAGGAAATTCTGTCTTTTTTAAAGACAAAACTTTTTGAGGCGAAATACCCAAAAAGAAGTTTGTAAAAAAATGAATCCGCCTCAACAATATAGAACTTATTTACTGTTCTGGTTTTTAAATAATATTCTGATTAGACAACTTTGTTTTACCAACAGGTGGCATCTTCTAACGATCAAAAAACTATACGACCCTAAACTTATTCTTTAAGTTTTTTATATTTCTATAATGTACTTCTTATAATTTTGCGTTCATTTGTATACTTTTGTTAATTTTTCGTTACTAAGTTAGAATAATGGCCTTAATTCAAGTTAAGTCTACTACTTCTGTTTCTTAAATAACATTTTCGTTAGGCAAATTTCCTGTACTAGCAAATGTTTCTTGTTCTAACTATGAAGAAGCTAATTTTAAGAACCAAAATTCACTCTTTAAATTTCTTACAATTCTATGGATACATGTGGTATAATTTTACCTTCATTTGTGTATTTTTGTTAATTTTTCATTAATAAATTAGTATATTGTCTTTAATTAACAAAAGTAACGTGTACAAATCCGGTTTCTTTAATAACATTTTGATTAGACACATTTCTTTCACTAGCAAACATTTCTTCTTCTATCAAGAAACTGTTTTTAGGAATGTAAAAAAATTATATTTTAGACTTGGTCAGTTTTAGCTTTAAGCCCGCGATGTTTCTTACAATTTAATTTTCATTTATGTGTTTTGATTAATTTTTCATTAAAAAATTCGTATAATGACTGTGCTTAAAGTTCTCTGTTTTCAAAATAAAATTCTAATTAGAGACATTTTCTTCACCAACAGATAAACTTCTTATAACCATTAAAACAGTATTTACTCTTTTAAAACAGTATAATACAATATGTATAAAACAATCAATATATATTTGTTTTCAATTTAGTTTTTTTCTCAATTTTGAACATTAAATTGTTCAGCTGTTCACCTGTTGAGCAAAGTTGCTTTATTTATGCTACTTTAAACTGTGTATATCGATTGTTTGTTTTCAATAGAAAAATGAATGGTGGGATGAATGAGAATTAATTATTAAAAGGGAAAGCAAAAATTATTTTTCACGCTTCATTTACTATTTATTTTACTGTGGGTTTTCGTATTGTTTACATAATATTTATTATATTTGAGTGTCAGCTTTTTAAAAACTTGGAGCAAAAGAGGCGTTTTAAGAAACATTCTTGTCTTGTTATGATTAAGACAAACTGACGCAACATTGAGTGTTTGGTTTACTTTAAGTCTTTCGTTATTTTTACCTAATTTCGCTGTTTATTCACCAACAATCCAATTTCGCACAAAATACTATAATTTGGCGGGCTTCTGTTTAAACTGAAAATGTTGAAGTCTAATTTACTGTTTCTATTCCACTGAGACATTTGAAGGTTTTCCAAGTCGTACCAAACCCATTTGTAATATATCTCTAAACCACCCACGTCTCAATAGTGTATCAATGCACTAATTTTTGCGTGTTTATTGTTAATTGTTTTTTCTTCGTATGTTCTAACAACTTTATTTTCCCTCTGGCCTTTTATTAAGCTTGCAGCAACGAATTTTAAAGAATTCAAGTGTTGTAAAGGTTCAAGTGAAATTAATTGGAATTTAAACTGATGGGCCGCTACTGAAGTTCAATGTACCTGCATAGTAATTGCTATTTAGGTGCTATTTAATTGCAATTGACTCATTTCACGTGTGCATGATTTCCCAAAGGTGACCCTTATCTAATTGCTGAAATCCATTGTTCTTTTGCCAACTAACTAGTGCACAAATTATCGATACAGGAAAATACCCGGTGGATTATTGTCTGAGGATTTCAGCATATTTTTCACTCCAGAAGACGATTAGGCAAACACAGTTGAAATAATTCCAGTAATAAAGAGATGTCTGAGTAATAAACAGAACCTTTCCAGTTAATAAGCGTGTTCTCTTCTAGTTCTTGTGATAAAATTCTTGCAAATTTAAAAATACCTCATTCGCTTTGAGAATATATTTGCAGAACTTTAACAGTGTCAACTTTTTAAGTAAATTAAAGTATTTCACCATGACCCAAGTCAGGTAAGCCAGGCGGGCGCTTGGGAATCCTCAACTATTTTTTTTAAATTGTCTTGGAAACGACTGTTCATCAACCTCTCTTATGGCAGTTCAGTTTCTCTTCCTTCTCATTCTTCTCCTTCCAATCTTGAATGTCGGTAAAGTAATCAAAATATATGTTGTAAAAGACAATATTTATCACCCCTGAACGCCTGCCCACGCTATAACACCGTTCGACATGTAAGGTGGCTAAGAGTAGCCTTTCGATGTTTGATTCCTCTTATTCTGTAAGTTTTTCCTTTGTAATTAAACACGTACATTTTTTTTGACTCAGCAAAAATCGGTCGTGACGATATTCTCTCACTTCACCGATTAGGAACAAATGTAGACCCTAGCGTTTGCTAGAATCACTGTGTCATCCGCATATTTGATTAATGGCTCTCACAGCAAGAGAGTTAGTAGGCAGCTTTAAGTATCTATTCTCCTGTGTGTTTCAATATTGTCTGTTTTCAGATTGCTTATTTTTACTTGTACTGTTTAGTTCCAGGGAGGATTTTTTATTTATCCGATATATTTTTTTATTTATTCCAGTTCGTGTCGATTTCGGTCAAAAGCATAGCTTGTACGTGTTTTGTTGCTGGGAAATTCTACCATTAACATGATTATTAGAAATGTGCTTATATTAAAGGTATATTTATTTATAAAAATGAAACTCAAATGATGTTTTAATTTCTCTACTTCTTGGAATATCTTACCTAACCCGTAAAATAGCAAGACCCTTTGGAATAGACGTATTTAAAGGAGACATTCTTGCCTTGCAAAAGCTGACAAAACCCCTTGTATACCGAAGAAAATTGAACGTTTTAGTTCTAGTTCTGTCAACCCTTGTCCAATTGATTCTCTACATTCGTTTGTTGTTGTCCTAATTACAGTTTCTTAGAACATTGCCCGATTCTTTGAGCATTAAAGCCATTTGGCTGCGAAGAAACATTCAGGTGGTCAGTTTTTGAAACCTGTCGATATGTAGTTGGAAAACGAATGTTATACATGGCAATTAGTACGTTCCAACTCCCTCAGTTGGAAAAAACTAAGCAGGTAAATCACTGATAGAAAAGTCGAACGTTTAACGGTTGAGTGGAAGCGTAAGACCTCAAAAGGTTTTTACAATTGATTTAGCACGAAACTGTGCATGGTTTGCAAGAAATATTTCCGCACAATATGGGCAAATATCGGCCGCCTTGGGCTAGTTTCATATGGGAGACTGATATCTAATGTGGCATTAATTTGTGTTCGTTAATTAGAGGGTTATTAAGTGTGCAGTTTTACCAAACATCCTGGTGGTGAATCAAGTAGATTTTTTTCACGATTTGTCAGTAAACTGAATGAAAATTAATAAGCACTTTAACCATGAACCATATGGATCGCCTTTTACATAGGCGCTAGGCAAAATTAATTATGAGCACATTCCCATGGCGAATTCGTGCCAAAATGGAATGCAAATTCCCAACTCCATATCCAACTATTTATATCACGATACATTTAATTATAGTTACACATTAAATGTACCAAGTCTGAATATTTATGACCGCGAAACGTATTATTAATTTATTAATAACATAGTATACATTTAATTACTGATACGCAATCTTAAACACCACTTTGGGCATATAAATCTAGCGAGCATATGTAGGGTATAGAGTTACAAATTGTTTGTTTGTCTTTGTGCGAGAGCGTTTTCGAAAAATGCCTAATATTTATTACACGGCATTTATTCGCTAACTATGTGGTAAATGTTGTGTAATCTTCGTGACATTTCAATGAACATTTCCTACAGTAAATAAAATTGAAAATTGATGAGAAAAACTGGGCTCGGCATATAACATTTTCTAACAGGAGTGGCAAAAGCGCTATTCTTCAAAAAAAAACACCTTTTGTACATTACAACTGCACGCTTCTTCATTTTCTTTTTTTAAATACACCAAAATCTAGTTTAGCCAGTTAGCCTCTTCAACTCTCTTTGCCCTATTTTACCTTCTTCTATTTGCCCCAAAATACACTTTTTATGAAGCAAGACATTTTAGGGAAGAATTCTTTTTACACTTAACTACTTTTTTACTACTTAGAACGACTTTAAGGCAACATTTTGCCTTTGATTAGTTGAAAGTCGTAGATTTGAAAGCTGTTATAAATATCCGAGATTAAAGTTTGCAGAGAGCAAGTTAAACACTGTTTTTACTCGAATTTTTGCGTTTAAAGTTATAGTTCCATTTTAACATCTAGTTTTTCTAAAAGTCCGTGCAAAAAGTCCATCGGTCCCTCGCAGACGAGTTAATTGAAATCAGATCCTTTTGGTCATACTGACAACTTCAGTTGTATGATTCACTTTTTCATATCAGTGCAGGATTTTAGAGTTTAGACTCACCAATTTTACTTAAGCAAAGTGACTGTTTGAGTTTGTGCAAAAACTTATTTAAATTAATAATGTTCTTAAGTACACATATATAATGGAAAAATTTTGAAGTTCTACGCCGGTGGTGTAAACTTTTCATTGTAGAAAGTGGGAAATTACGCATGGAAAAACTCCTGAAAAGCTATATTTGAACAATTTTCAAGTTTTTTTGTTTCAATGCGAAAATATCGATTTTTTTAACCCCTTTTTTGTTCTCAACAGGGCAAGACAAAACATGGGAGAAGATGGAAACGGGGGTGTAAAGAGAAACCAAAAAGATGTAAATCGACGAAAAACGCTTGAAAAATACTTACCAAAATAAGCAACGATATAAGATGTTGTTAGTCATCCTAAGAGACGATATTCTAACCTGTAATAAAACCTAGACAAAAAAACATGCTCCCTTCTTTTTATTCAAAATTCACTTACATTTTCTATACCCAAGAAGAGTTCATGAATAGGAAAATTGTTGGTAAAACGATAACGACATCCTGAAATCTCGGAGTCCGTGAGACGTTTCTACTGCGTTTCCTTAAAGCAAAAGTCGACTATTATGTGCCATGTCTAGAAGTGCAATGTGAACAAAAATGCAAAAATTTTATTAAAATAACAAGTTAGACAATTAGAAATTACCGTCCATCTGTGGGTGTCGAAACAAGAATATCGGAGGTTTCATCTGTACAACTAAAACTATTGAACTGAGAATTTGTATGTATAGTTAACGATTCCAAAAATTTTATAAATTTGAAGGATACATTTTGTGCGAAGCGTTTTGTTCAAATCTGAGTATTTAAAGTGGAATTTGAAATTTCGAGATAAGAGTGGAAACTTCCTGTTTTTCGTCGAATATGGGTTTAAAGCTTAAAATCAAAGTCACATTTTAACGCTCATTTTTCCTCAAGTTTCGTGTAGAAAGCTTAATGTTCCGTTGTAAGTGGTTTAATCGACCTATAGGTTTTGAGCTAAAACTGTTAGTTTTTCTAAAAGGTTTATAAATATGTATGGTCATTAAATCTCGGATTTTCGCGTTTAGACGCAGAAAAGTCACTTGAAGTCCGATTTTTAAAAAGTATTTCAACAGTTCATAAAATTGTTCACTTTAATCATAGAAAAAATTATAATGTTTAATTATTAAGATTAATTATGAACCGTAGTTGTGGAATTTTCAATACGGCAACTGAGAGAAAAGAGTGTTTTAAGTAAAAGTCGGAACATTTTGCCAAAAGCTCATGATTCCGCCTTGAAACTTTTAACATAGAATGCAAAAATCATGTTTCTAGGGATTAAAAGCTCTCGAAAACTTACATTTTCCTTAAATAATCCTAAAGTAACATTTGCATTTTGTAATTCACAGACTATTCATCCACAATAGGCCAGTTTTTAGAATTTTCACTATTAACTCGACATTGTTGTAAAAAATTTATTTTTTACTTCAAGTTTATTGTCAAATGGTAAAACGTTGCAGACTATAAAAACGGGATAGAAAAAAAACTACGTACATCAACAAAAAGTATAGAATACTTACCGGAAGAAAACACGAGAAGCTCTTTATAGACAATTAAAATAACCTACATAGATATAAATTTTACTCACATTTTATTTTAACTGACAACAATGTACCTATAAACAGAAGAATAATATAATATTAAGCAATGACGCCATTCTCAAAGACTCTCTATCAAAGACTCTCAATTCTTCTATCTTCTATTCATAGCTTTAAAGTTTAGTCACAGTTTAATACCATGTTTGCCAAAAATTTCATGAAGAAAGTCCAATTTTCTACTGTATGTGTGTTAACTGAAGACAACTTGTAGCGGTAATACTGTTAGCTTTGTCTTAATGGTTTAATTATCCGTATTAGTGACGAATTTTTGTTCTTCTTGTTTTAGATGCAGAAGTTCAACTTAATGACCGAGTTTTTAAGTGTGTACCAGTTTACCAAATTTAGAATTTGCACATTTATAAGTTTTCAATGCAATGAAAGGACAGTTCTAAATCCCTTAATTCTTAAATCGAGATTTATCTACTAAATCAATTTTTCTTCAACCTCAAGTTTACTGTCTGCTCCGCAGAACGTGGGAGAAGGTAGAAATTGAATTGAAAGAAAAAGGCGTAAATCGACGAGAAAAGCAGAAAACTTAGATACCAGAAGGAGACACGGCAATGTTTTATAGACAAGAACAACAAGCCACATTGATATTAGATTTACTCACATTTTATTTCATCTTATTTTACGTCATTTTACGAAAAATGCCGCTACCTTGAAAGTTGTGTGTCCATATTGCATTTTATCAAAGCTGAATTCGACCATTATTTGCGATTCTTCTACCGGCAGATACCCAGGTTTAATGTGAAAAAACGACAAGAACTGGCTTTCATTAAATTAGCAGCTGATCCGACGATTTAGCACAGCACGGTAAATAATTAGAAATAACCGTCCCATTATGGGTGTCTAAAAATCATAATTTGCAAAACAAGAATATGGGATGTTTCATATGTTAAACTAAAACGGCTCGAAATGTCTTTGTAAGGCTCAGAACGGGCCGAAATAGCCAATACGTTTGACTAAATGCGCCTTTATTGCCTGGTGTGTGCGCTATGGTATTAGTAATGGTACCATAACCATGCATCATGGGGTTATAGACCATTATGCGGGGCATTAGCGCTTTTATGACCTTAATGGTTTATTTCGGCTGGTATGAGCAAAACGGGTTATGGTTTCGATTACATTCGCTATCAGTTTTAGATTTTTTCCCCATTCGCTTAACCGGTGTTGTACCAGGAACCACTTTGATTATACGGTATTTGAGCACTTTCACTTGCTAGGAACCGGTACCCTGTTGGGTGCACACCCAACCAAAACAAACACTCAAATCTCGTTCTGCTGCCTAAGTACCAGATGGGTATCCGTGATTGCGCGCAATCGGCATAAATTAACTTGATTACAGGTGAATTTGTTTGTCACGTGATGAGCATTCGCACCAATGGTACCACCGGTACGGGGCAACGGGCGGGCATTTGCAACGCGTGCTGCCGGCCACGGTCGCGACGTTTCGCCTCTGCCCTCTTCAGTATCACCTGCTAGAATAGTACGAGCTAAAGCGCGCACTAATGCTTTTTTCAAAGCAGGGAAGTTCAGAGAGAAATGAGAGATGGAGATATATAGAGTAATTCTGGGAGAGATGAACCACCTTTGTTGATTCGACTCTATCTTCACAACAAATAGCTTTATTTAGACTTGTTGCTGCTAAATGTTGTCACGAACATTTTAACTAACTGCAATCAGAACTGTAACTAAAGACCAAAAACTCGGACACATTTGCTGACAAAAAAATAAAATAAAAAACCGTTATGTGGTCCAACTAACCCGAAATCTGCGGGATAGTTGAACCACCAATTTGGGGCAGTTGGACCACACAGGGAGAGATGAACCGTAACAAAGGATAAGGAACAAAATTAAACTTAATTAATTTTTTAAAATTTTTTTAATAAAATAATAAGTTTTTTTGCGGCATTCATAAAGTAGACGAAGAGCTCAATGAGCCAGTTTTTTACTTTTCCGCACGGCTTTCTTGTAATTAGAGTAGCTTTGGGAATATTAAAGTGTCTGGCTGCGGCTTTGACCCCCATTGTTTTTGTATCTACAGTATTTACAACATTTTTGAGGTCTTCTTCGGTCCATCTAGCTCTTTGTGAGCTCAACTTGTGTTGGTATTTTGTAGGCATTGTATAAAACAGAGAAATAAATACCGGTTCAACTGTCCCGATTTACTCTGGTCCATCTATCCCAAATTTCAGGGATAGACGGACCACCCAAAAACAAAAAATCTATTTATTAATCGGCTTTTACATCATTTACGTTGTCCTGAATAAATACCATGTAATGCATTTTTAACCACAAATATCATTTTAAAACTTTTTTTTAGTTAGAATCGCACCTTCAAAATACCATTAAAAAAATGTCTACCATTTGTACATGCTACACACAAATCTACTATCGGAGTGCAACTGGTAGTCGTTTGTTGACGGGGTAGCGTTGAAATATTCTTCATATACCATGTACAGTCGAAAATACCCGACTGGTCCATCTCAGGCGGTGGTTCATCTCTCCCGGAATTACCCTAAGAAGAAAAACTATACAATTGAAACAGACATTTGGTACAAAGCGTTCAGCTGGTAACTGGTGCTGGACCTGTTGGGTTCTATTACTTAAAGTATGCGTTAAACAATCACTTTTGCTTCCACAAAGTTTAAAGATACTTATGTCCGTGCTGTATAAAACCGGGTGGTTCCTTAAACCCGGAACCACCTCCACGTTTTTGAAATTATTACAAAAATTGCTTTGCATAGAAAGTGGCAGATTAGAAGAATTGTTAAGGTTGAAGACAACAATGCGAACGCTCATAAGAACATGGATCGCATTTAAAAATGCAGGTTTTCCTGCATTCGAAGTTTCTGGAACAAAGCAGGCGTTAAAAGGTGGTGGAAGAAGAATTAAGGTTTCTTCTGTAGAAGGAGAACTTTCTGACATCAATAATCGGGTGCGAAAAAGCTCGGTTAATCATATACACACAGAAGCGGGTTTGATCCAATGGACCTTTTCCTAAAGAGCGAGGACAGTGTTTCTGCTGGATATTTTTGTGTGCATATTTCAAGAGTGTGGCACGAGGACGCAATAAGCAAGTATTGCATAAAATGGACTGAACTGAACGATGCGAAATTAGTAAAATGGTCCACATTAAGAAACACGCTAAGCATTGGATGTTAAAAAACTAAAATAATGAATCGAAAGAATGGGATATTTTTTCAAGAAATATTCCTAGATTACTTAACTACAATTGGATTTGTTGCATTGGTGTTATTATAAGTTACATTTTTTCAATACAAATATTGGGTTATTGTTGAATCCTCCGTGTTGTCCATTCCAACGTTGAGAATGCTTCACCTAAAACACTTTTTCAGTTTGAGCTAAATTTAATGCTTTTGTGTGCTGAAACTGTAAAACAACATCCTCTTATTGAGTCAAAGAGTCAAAGTACCGGTGAAAGAATGGTAAGTAACTTTCAAAGTACACATCGGAAAACTTCTAAGCGAATTCATAAAAATGCTAAACACTTTTCTGATTAAAATTTAAGTTGTTTGGAGATAATTTGAGTCGGAAAACAAAAACAAAAATCCATAAAATAATATTTAAAATTACGAATTACTATTTGAAATTTTCAAGTGTCTCTAAGCCTTGGTGAGAAGCAAGACGCAGTATGATTTTTGTGGTTACATTTAATTTCTGATTTTCACTAGCTTTTGTTTGGCTTTTGCTATTATTTGCCCGCACTATGTGTCAAGAATTTGCCAATTCCGCTTAACATTTCTGCCTGCTCAGATTTTATTGCGCCATTAATCATACTGTGTTATCGATGGTTTCTCTTCTTTTAGTTTTTTGCCGCATTTCAGCTCTTCCATTCCGCTTTTTTGGACAAACTTGCTTGTACATACTTCCGCAAGACTACGATTGTGTCTCTATAACTTTCAATACTTACAGTTTGCAAGGGTAAATTCTCTTTTTAGGAGATAGAAAGTTGGAATTTTTTCAGATGAATTCAATACTTGATGAAGAAGTCTAAGAATCAGAAATATTGGGGTTTATGGAAATATTAGAAATTCATTAGGTTGTGTGTTTTAGCTGGATTCTCTTCTTCTGACTTCTGGACGTTTTGCTCTGAATTTTTACATTCATAATTAATATCTACATGTTTATACTAATTATTAGTTTTCACCCGGTTCGTTAATTTTGTTGTGGCATTTTAACTCTTCAATCCCACTCTTTTGGACAACTTTTTATGCAATTTTTAGTATTACAGAAAACAGTGTATTTTGGAGCTTTCAATATGAGCTTAATCAGTATGATTTAAGGAGACTTTTAAATGTACACTCAATATCTAAAGGATCTTTCGGCAAAATGCGATTTTTATCCACTTTTCTATTCTATTCAAAAAAGAAGTGACTTTGAAGAGAAAATTGTTTCTCGCTTCTTTCATCATCTTAATTCTAGACCTCGATTTCTTAGTTCTATGACATGAAACTTTGTCTCAAAACAGTTTGCCAGTTTTTGTTCTAGTTATGGCTAAGAATGAATATTTATTTTCGCTTAACGTTTCTACTTGCCAAGCTTTTAATGCGCTTCTGATCATACCATCTAAGCGAATGCTTCTGTTGGTGCCTTTTTATTATTTTGAATTTTGAATTTTTATCTCGGCAGCAATTTGTTTTTGAGCCTTCACTCGATAATTATAGTTCTGAACGAAACAATTAATTTTTTTAATCGAAATTGAGTGAACTTTTTTGGCAATTAATCCGAAACTATATTTTAACTATAGTCTGCTTTGTCATCTCCTTGTTGATTGTACCTACTTGCAGTTGTAACTATGTACACATTTTTTTGGCGGAAAAATTATTTAAAGCCACGTTTGGCACGGCAAAAATCCATTGTAAGCTGAAATATTGCAAAAAATTCTTTTTCGCTGCTAAAACTATACTTTTCAGTGTCAATCATGCAATACTGATAATTTCCAAATAAGTTTTGGTATCTTATTCATTGACTTGAATATTCGAGGTTTTGATAAACGAATTTTAAACCCAATTTATTTAAGAACAATCATTACAGCTCTTCAAATATACTACTCTTGTCTTATTTAACTCATTTTAATTTTAGTGTTCTATAAAACCAACTTTCACATCAAATTACTTTTGATTAGATTTTGCGTCCACTTTGCGTTCAGTGAGGCACAATATTAATTAATTCAAAATAAGTCAGATTCTTCAGTTTGCCCGGAAATTGTACTTTTCCCCCTTACCTATTAATTTCGAATTTAAATGAACGCATCTGAAGACCGTGCCTAAGAAAAATCAATAGAAGATTCATAGTTGGGACTCTCATCTCACTTTTTTGTGTATTATTCAACGGTTTGTGCTCATGTTTGCTTCGCATTTATTCATTCATGCTTGCTTATTACGCTATTAAAAATACGTTGTTAACAATATTTTACTTTTTCATGCTGCTTGGAATTTTTTATCGACAATGAGTTAGAATTGCATGGAAGGTGTTGAAGACGTTTTAAAGCTTGGTAACTTATGTAAACTCTTTATTTTCTCATTATTTATGTATGAAAATATTTTTATCCTTTTATTTTGAGTTGCAGAATAAGCAGAAGTAGCTGGAACGAGAAAATTGAATATTTTTTGCCAGTTTTATTAAATATTCGTATTTTCGTATGCAAATCGATTGGGGCTGCAATCAAAATTGTATGCTTGTTTCGCTGACTATATCCAATAACTAATATTTCATTTGTTTGTTTTCTAAACTTTTAGTGCGCCATCAATATGCAACTTCAAAAAATGTGTGCATTTTTACAAAAAACGAACATTTTCATACGGGAAGAACTTGTGATTTTGCAATTCCCACTGGTGCTGGCCACTCATTAGTCACAGATCGTTAGCAAATACTGCAAATATTATTGATTGATATAATGAGGATTGACAATACGATGCGAAACCGGCTCTATTCAAACTGGTGACGTACCGATGAGGAAAATAAAGGAGAAGAAACCAGAAAAGCATATTTACTGACGTGTTCCGTCAATAGCCAGCTAGTCTATGTGATTCGTGGTCCGTTAGAAGCGTAGATGAGCTTGTCAGAATTTCTGGCCTCTCTCACACAATTACCGCTCTTTGATTTAGCCGCCAATGTGCACTCAGATCTATGCACTTTATACCAGGCCTTGTCGAAACTTGCAACACATTTTCGAAGAGAAACCTGTGAATAATGCATCCATCCGAACCTCCAACAAACAGTGCATTTGGTACTATGTGGACAATAAATTTCATTTCCAATTGCCAATTAATTAATCTGAGAATAAATTAAATTGTGCCAAGCTTATATAGTGCACAAATAACAGCAGACCTAAACCTTATTAGCGGCAAGCCTTACAGACGTCAATATAACGGCGGCACTATTAGTGGCTACTACAATGTGTGTTCCATTTCTTGCTGTTGCCCACAAAACATCGATATTCTAAAACACTCCTTTACTATTTCCAGAATATTAAAGCCTTGATGAGGAAAAACACCTGAAGAAACTGTAATGCGGTGATTCTTCTTCCAAAATTTATATAGTCAATTTATTTTGTGGTAAATTTTTGCAATTCTCCTCTGTTTTAAACCTAATTTTAACAAATGCTTTTTTGGATTTTCAGATGTGCATCTTCAGCGCATTGCGCTTCACAGGTAAGTGAGTTTTTTCCGTCTTCGGGACTAGTCCTCGTATTCGTGCCGCTGATATCTTCACTACCAAAACGCGTGTTTCTAATAGAGAAGAGAAAATACGGCGAATCTGCGAACGAGAAAAGATACGTTTTGGATAAAATTATTAGATGCGACGATTCTGATTACATTGATTTATGTTCGGAATTCGTTACGGGTCTAAGAGGCCACAAATAACTCACAACTATTGTTTTGCCGAGGATTTATTAAACGCGATGTTAAAGATCAAGTCGGGAGGTTTACAGGGTCACGCAAAAACGCATGCTTTGTTCTCGTTTGGCTCGATGAGTCCTGTTAGATTCGGAAATTTCAGAAAATTGCCTTAATTAACTGGCATTTGTCGGGAATTGTCGACTAACACTCATAGCATCAATTTAATGGGGCAAACGACCATACATTTAACCAATCCTTCTATTACTGGCAATAATCCTAATCAGTAGCAGAACCATTTGAAGATAGGTAACCCTCCAACCGTCCATCGCTAGGACATTTCCATATTACACGGTAATCTTAATTCCACATAGTTAAAACGGGGAAATGGTTGACTTTTATCAATATTCTGTCTGAAAAGCCGTTGGGTCTTCCACGCTACCGAAATATCACACTCTCAATTCGAATTCCTGCTTGAAACAGCCATTTATCGGTATGGAATTACCATTGGAACCGTTGATTTTGCTTGGAAATGGTCTGATTATGGGCGCGGCAATAGGATTTAAAGTGAAAACTACAAAAATTCAACTGCCCACAGTCGAGATGGTTTTTAGATAGATGGTTTCTATTTTAATTGTTATGAGTTTATTCTTAGATGATCGAGGGACTTTTCGAGAAACTCTGTTGTTTGAAAACTTTGAAAGGAGATTAGCATCGATTATTTTGAAAAATGTTTGAGTTTTTATAAACATCTAGTTAGAAGATTTGACCAGAAGAAAACGCTTACAAGCAGCTTTTTTGGAGATTTCTAAGAAGAAGAAAAATCGGTAGAAAAAATGGAAGCAGAAGGATTGCAAGTGATCGTTAGACCCAGATTTGTTTCGAAACGTTCTTTCCAAGTTTCGTTAGTCTTACTGAATGCTTGCTAAAAAATAAATTGTCTTCTTTTCGAAAATCTCAAGTTAGTGTTTCTAAGTTTTTACCTGCATGGAAAATGGATAATTTTAAGATTTCCATTGAAGAAAACTATTAACGTTCATGAAATACTCACGCCTATCTGGTTAGGTCTTTAATATAAACATACTTAATAACTTAGCAAATTCCTCTATCTAGGGCTTAACTAACTGCAAAAGAACATGATGGTTTTCGTAATTTGTTATTGTTCAGTGCTGTTAAACACTGTCTCCTAAAATTTGTATGAAAATTGGCTTCATTAGCGTTGATAGTGATCATTTTCCGACGAAATGTCTGACTTGCTTACTTGTTTAAAGCGTTTCATACTCGACAGGATCACTTCCTCTTAGCCAATATTAATAGAAGATGAAAAAGTTCAAGATAGAAACGTCTGTCTATAGAATGTGGAAAAATACTTTTTTCAAACACCATCAGGTCCCGACACTTAAATAAGTAAAACATTAGTTTTACACATAAATTAACAATTACACAAACATAAATTACTTATTTCGGTGTAGACTGATACTTCCCAAAAATATGCTTTACCCTGTGTGATTATACGGGTGGGTTCGAAATTCGCGTGTGAAATTCTTATGATCAATGTGAAAGGATATTTGTGATTACTTTTTAAACTATACTATTCAAACTTTCAAGAGTCTAGCACTCTCGTGTCGAACATGCATAAAGTTTATCTTCCTTGTGAAGGAAAAAAATATGTTTTATTAAAAAAGTAGTAAACATTTTATTGTTTATTATTAGCAAATTAAATTCTCTGACAAAGTGGAATCCAGCGGAAAAAAGATCTGATTGCCGAAAAACTGCGCATTTCAGCAAAAAACTCAAAGAAGCTGTTTTATTCACAACTCAATATGTATGGAATTAGAATTTTTTTTTCAAATAGCTATTGCGTGTACTGTTTTTTGTATGTAAATTTCATAATTTTAAATAAAGCGTTAATTTTTTCTGCAAGCCAACGGTTTTTAATTTTTAAATCATAAACAGTACATTTCAGAAAAATCACCTAAAAACCTTTTCTATTCCCAACTGAATTTATAATTATAAAATAATATTTTCGTTTCTGAAAAACTATTGCCGCGAATTATTTTCCGTTTTCATTTTGCTCAATCAAAAACTCTATATTTCAGCAAAAAAAAATTATTTTGCCGCAGGGATGACTTTTGCTTCTTTTTTCCTTTTATTTGGTTGGAAATTTGAAATGCTAAATAAAGTGGTAATTTTCGAAATACCAAGTTTTAATTTTTTGTATCAAAACTTGCGTATTTCAGCAAAATCCCAAACAGAGCTATTTTGTAATTTGAAAACAATTTTCGTTTGAAGAAAACCCGTTGACGGAAACCGTTTTTCTGTATGGAAAGAATGAAATGTTAAATATAGGGTTAATTTACACGAATAATTCAACAGCTTTAATATTTTTTAAATCAAAAACTTAATTTCAGCTAAACGCAAACAGAGCTATTTTGTTCCTAACGGAAACTCGGATTCGAAAATAATTTTTGTTTGCAGAAAAACTGTTCGCCTTGGTGTTTGGAAGGAATAAAATGTTAAATATAGAGTTAATTTTCTCAGACAATCCAAAAACAGCATTTTTTTTAACCCAAATCTGTGCATTTCAGCAAGATAATAAAACAAAGCTATTTTTTTCCCAACCGAATGCAGAATGGGAAAATATTTTTCTTTGCCAAAAACCAACAGCATCAGATTTCATCGGTTAATCCGACAGTTTCAATGTTTAAATAAAAAACTGTGCGTTTGAGCAAAAAAATCCCAAAGAGCCTTTTTATTCCGAATTGAATGAAGCATTGAAAAAACATTTATTAGCAGAAAAACCTTTGGCCGACACCGTTTCTTTGTGCGGAAATTTTCAAAGGTTTAATATAATATGAATTTTCTCGAACAATCCAACTGTTAAAATTTTTATACCAGAAACCGTGTCATTTTGCAATCATGAGATACCAATGTTCTTGTAAACAATGAACACGAATGTTGTAAAGTGAAGTTATAAAGTATAATTGAGCCGTTCTGTAATAGATTTTGCAGTTCTCTAATCAAACTGATATATTGAAATGCATACGGGAACTCAATTTAATAATTAATAATGAAACATTGAATTATTTTCAAATTATTACATTGGCGAATTTATCGTCTCTTTCTTTTGCAACATCGCATAAATAAATAGGTCTGTAAATGAAATCTTTTCCAACACGTGCACATTTCTAACTCTGTCCATTGCTTTTGCTCGATTATTGCATTAAGACACAGATAATCCGCTTTTACCCCAAAATTATCTATAAACCCCAGATCTTCGAGCAATTTCAATCAAATGCGTCACGCTAAGCGACAACGAAAGCGCTCAGACGAAAATCCCTACTTTACCATCATCTTCAGCTCATGTGACTGGTCGGACGAATTCTGCATATTGTTCTTATGACATGTTCGCAAGTTTCTTAAATTGTCAACAAGTTAAGTAGATTACTTGGACAGATTCCAGGACTTGAACAGACTTTCTTTATTTATCCGTTCTAATATTATTTTAATTCCCTCATAATATGTCTTAGAGACTTTCGTCAACGTCTTGTCTACCTGCACCAATCGACATTATCTTAACCATCACGACTATTCAAGAAAACCCAACGACCCACTGAGCAGACTTTCTTTCACAACTGATCACTTTTTCTATAAAACTGTCGCTTCAAGCTTACAAGCATACCTATACTGAAAAATGCATGACCCGATTTTCCTTCCGTATTGTCTAAAATATTATTAATGACAGTTTCACCCTGGTATAGCTTGTTGTTGACTCAATTTTGAGACCATTTAAACGACCTCTTCATTGTTCGCTGAGGACAGCTTGCACTTCTTGAAAGCAACTTCCATCATCAGCTACTGCTGTTCTTCAGTCACACTTGACGTCTAATGGTTGCTCGGTCAATTTAACCCATCCATTCCACTTAACCACCCATACTGGCAAAGTTTGATACCCCAGTGGGCTTTCGAAAAACCAATAAAGCCCGAAAGTATACTCGGTATCTATCTCAAAAGGTCCGACTCGCTAATGCCTTTCCAGTGCGGGAAAGCAAACATTTGAATGCGATCAATGTCGGGGGCTTAAACCGCATCTAAAGAGTGTTGTTTCAATAGCATGTGCAGGCCCTTTCAGTGCCATAAGGAAGCTGTAAGAATGTGAAGATATAGAAGAGTAGATAATGGTGAGGTTGTTTTGTTTGAGGCGCGAACTGAAATCAGGACAATGAAAACAACAGTGGACCTGACTTTACCATTAATTTTCAACAGTTTAGGGATAAATGAGAATTTATCTTCGAATAGATTAGTTTAATGTGGACAGGACTATAAAATAGTTTTTTGGGAGTTTAATGCTGCAAATTTAAAAAACATGTCGGTTATTGGTTTGCCTAGTTTTGACGCCACTAAAGAAATTAAAAAGAAACGTACAAAGGTACCCACGCCGCTGAAATTGTCTTTCCGAGCCCACGAGAGTTAATTAGTAAAGTAATGCGTATGAAAATGGCAACAACAATGCATCTAGAATGTTTTGCAAGCCAGCGGATAGCAGGATAACCACAATTATTCAGCGCCCAAGGCAGCAATTATTAACAATATGTCTAAGCTATAAAATCGAGATGCGAGTGAGCAAAGAACCAATAGAAATTTCGTTTTGCATTGAAGATGCTCCACTCCCAGATCAGGTGTACGCGTATGTATGAGCTTTTTATGGCCAGCATTTTGCTTTTCTCGTCTCGTAAAACAAGGTTTATCTTGTAGGATAACTTAAGTGCTGTCGCTGGAGAAATCTGCCAGTGTCTGTAGGCGATTTTCCGGCTTGGTGAAATTACATTTTAATCAGTGTATTATTTAGGTGAAATTTGCATAAAATCCGTTAATTGTACTTAAGTACTGGACTTTGGGAAACTTACTAGGGCTTGTAGGTCATTTTTTTCGTCTCGGATCTAAATGGATTTTGCTCTGTTGAAAGACGCGACCGACTGTAGGCGAAATGTACTCGATATGTGCATATGTTACTCAGTAACTAACATTTGCTTTGCACTCTGCTTCATTGCGACTTTTTCAACTAAACCCCGGTATAGTTTTATTCAAAATGCTGTTTAGGAGCATTCCAAAAATCAAAACACATCTTGTCGTCTATTTCTAACGCCAAACGACAGAGATTCAAATCTCTGTTCTAGAAAAAGAACCAATCAAATGCCTTGAAAAATGTAAGTGTTCCAGTGATCACACTGTATATAATCTTCATTTGGAGTTTGCTGATGGTGGTCCTGTGTGTCCAAATTAAATAACCAAATTGTCCAATTAAATATGCTTCCGGATAAGCCAAATTTCAGAACATAAATAAGGAAAAATCGATCACAAAACGCCTTTTCATATAACTCGATTTTTCATCAAGAGGCTCACTATGTATAGATTTACGTTGCTTTGAAAAATGTTGCTCTGGAGTAATCACAAGCTGATTCAGAATTTTGACTAAGTTCCAATGAAACAAGATTGCCGTTCTCACTGTAAGATAAACAGGGTATTTTTAAATAAATGTCCGAGATTTCACAAGGCGATTCCTCAGGTATTTAAGATAAAAATTAACTACAATTCTGGTTATTTCAAAGTGATTTTTTTATATAAAATCGATATTCTGACAAAAACTTTAAACACATTCGTAGATTCTTTTAAATCAAAATATTTTTAATTCACAAATGTTAAACGTGCGGTTTCTTTTGATTAATGCTAATGATGGGAGTACTTCTTTTACATTAAAATCGCAGAGGAATTATTTTTTTTTTATGGGAAATGTGATACAAACTGTTCGAAAATGTTATGTCTCAACAGAGAAAATGACATGTAGATATATGTAGGTAGCACCCTTTACATAGCCTTAATGGGAAAAAACAAAATGCCATAAAACCCCCTAATTATACAACGTTTCGTTAAAATTCGCATATTATTACAAAAATTACTTAGAACAAACGAAAATTTAACTATGGATCGATTGGTAAGGCATGCCTGTATAGACATTTTGTCTCAAAAATTGCCGATAAATCGCCCCGTGAAAAATCGGACAATTAATTAAAACACACGGTAAATTATATTCTTAAAATTGATAGTTTGTTTCTTATTATCAGAACTCTAGTTTTTATCTTGTTTTCTATGTTCATAACACGATTTTAGCTGTGTGCCATTTGATTTTTTTATTCTTCTTATGTTCGGGTTTCGTCAGCTCAACGACGTTTTTTCCACTTCACAATATTCCTATTCGTCTTTATTGCTACTTTTGTTCCTTTATTTTTCAAAATGTTGCTTAGCACTCTGTGGGCCTTCTATTCTTCCTCAGATAAGCTAAATATCCATCCAACCGTGTTTTTAAATCGATAAAAATTATCAGAATGTAAACTGAGGAACTCTCCATTCTGAAAGAAGTAGACTAAGTAGACACAATCTTGGAAGTTCCACAATCTCCTTAAACGTCATCTACAACGATTTAGCAATCATTTTGCAAGTCACTGAAGGTTTTCAACAATACTTTTCTTTTCAATGAACAAGCAATTCCCAAAATTATCTGAAAAGTAACAAGTAACAATGCAGCGAACAGCTTAGTCAGCATGTGGTCAACTAATCTTCTTTGCAACTGACTAATGCTCTAAACTCGAACCAGACTAGAAAGGGCAAAATGTTTTCCCATGCAAATGAGTATCCGTTATTGCAACCAATATGCATATAAAAATAAGACTTGAAACAAACGAAACCAATGCCCGACTAGACGAATCTAACATTTTTATGGGCGAGAACCAATCTTGAAAATTCCCATATGGTAGATAACGCCCAGATCGGGTGATGGTAACTTATGCGGATTTTATGGTCAGAACGCTATTGAATAGATGCTTCCTAAATATCTTGTTTAACATTGTAGGATGAATTATTGCCTTAAGGTTATAGGTGTTAAGTGGCCTGCATGGGAGACGCGCTTCTTGAAAATTATGTTGCTGCTTTTCAAATCGACGTAGCGGTATCGGTGGTTATTTCAGTAATAGGTTCTCAAAGATGCCATTCTTGTTTAATATCAACGGCAAAAATGCAATTTAATGCGTTTATTTATATGTGCTAAACTGGAAACTGAAAGGAAATCGAAAAAATGTGCCCATTCCCCTGAGACTCAAAGAATCTAGTGTAACAGTCAGTCCATCCAGTTTCATTCTTTGATAGGAGAAGTGAGAATATCTTTGGTCATTCAAATTGTGGCCATTTCCACTGATCAAAGACGTATTTGAAGATCAATTTTGAATAATTTTAATAAAGCTGGAAAAGAATGAAATAAAATGGTATCACAAATTGATGAAGTGATGGTGATTGGTGAATTGTAGACCAAAAACAATGAAGATGGTCATAGTGAAAGCAGTTTCGCATTTTGAGAAGAATTAAATGATGTCAATGTCTGTTGGAATGGAGTTTCAAAGTTTCTAAACCTCGAAACATTTTTTAACTAAATTGTATTCTCGAACGTTTTTGTGAATTTGTAAACTCGATATCAAAGTGTTCAGTTTCAAACCAAGTTTTCTGCGATTTGAACAATCCAGAAGCTTATTTGGTATTTTCCTGATCAAATAATGCCAATCCTTGCAGTTGATCTTAAGCTGAAGAGTTGGGATTGCATAAAAGATGGAAACATTGAAAATGGTGGGGAAATATAGTTCTCATAAAGCAAATAAGATTAATAAATGCTTAAGGATACTAAGTTCTAAACAGCTGAAAGAAAACTTGCAGAAGAAAAACAGATTTTGCAATGATTCAAAACCTCGCAATCATCGTAACAGTCTGTAAGGAATTTCTACGCTCGAAAACGTTTGAGAAAACCGAAGGGGTGTTTAGCATTTTGTGATCAAATGATGCCAATGTCTGCAGTTATCAGTTAGTGGAAACTGAAGGTGAAAATAAACTGCAGGTGAAAAAGGGATTGAATAAACAGTGGCAAAATTGAATATGATGAGGAAACATCGTTCCTACAAAGAAAATTAGATCAATAAATGCAAAGATAGTCAGCTCTATGTAACTGAAAAAATACTTGCGGAGGAAGAAGTGATTGACAAAGTTGGGAAACCTCGAACTCATCGTAACATTTTGTAAGAAATCTGTAATCTCGCATGTTGAAGATAACAAAGTTTTTCAGTTGATACGGGACAATTTTCATCAGTTTGCTACGACTTAAGATTTTGAAAAATTTACTCGCTACTCGAGAGTAGAAAGAATATCGACAGGATGAGAAATCTAGCTTTGTGTGGGGAGCAACCTCCCTTTAGTATTCCTTGCTTATTCTGAGCTCTAGCTTTTTTTGAGGGTAAATACTCATACCGTCTGAGCGGCCTTAGTGATTTCACTAATAATATGGTCTACAGACATGCGAAAACAAGTCAAGCAACATTCAAGCTGCACACATCTTCCTATCAGCTACCAAGATATATCTATTCATTCAGCAATCCATCTACAAAAGGACCTTTATGTAGCGTCACTCCATTAGAAAAACATATGCCGTAACCCCTTCTTCCTGCTTCATCTTCCACAAAGTCGGAGCGAAAACACGCCAGTTCTGCACATTATCGGCTTTGCCTTTCATCTTGCCGACGAATGATTCTTTTCATTAACACTTCGGTCCGAAGAAAGAACGCGAGCACTACCTGTATGTTTGGTAAACACACAGTCGTAAAATCCCACAGAGTGTCGGTAGAGAGGCAAATAGACCGCCAGGACATCTGCATATAAAGAACCTGCTTCATTGATCCTGTTTGCTATGTGGTCAGAACTTTTTACAGTAGGCCTTTTTTTCCGGTTCCATGCTGCAACCTTTATGGAATTAGGATATTGGATTATTTATTTTTCAACGAAACCTGCTTTGGTTTTACTGATTTTCTGTAAATAACACTTTTAGATCGCTTTGCTCTTCTATTACACCAACTTGAACTTTTTTGCTCTAAGATTTATAATTGTTACAGCTCTTGTCTATTTTAATAGAGATTTCTTCTTCTCTGATCCAGTCTCATGACCGAAAGCTGAACTTATTCTATGGTGCAGCTCTAACACATGATTATTCTATTCTAAGCTTTGGTTCTCGGAGGAGGTTTTAGGACTTGGTTGGTTCTTTAGGGGATGAGTTAAACTGAGGTATTTTGGCTTTTTTCCTCCTTCTATAAATCTTTTTTTTTTCGTTTCTTCAGCATTTTTGCCGCACTGCATATTTCCAAATCCTCTTCAAATTTCGACGTTTAGATCTTAATCATTTGGACTCCTCGGTGAGTTCGTCGCCCTTTTCATCACTTACTTATACATTTAAGAGACTAGTTCCATGCACCATTTGCGGGGTTAAAAATTTTGACGAACAGCCTCGAATTGGCAAACAAGAGACGAAACTTTTCGATTATGAAATCTGCATGAAAATCCGATAAATTTCACTGTCGAAATGAAAGGTCATCGGCAAGAAACGGTGCCCGCCCATCTCGATGGCCGGAAAAAATCTCAATTAAAATCTGAACTTATCTGGAACATCGATCGCACGCAGAAAATAGTTCAAATAATTGTTTCACTTAACAGAATGGCCCCATAAAATATTAATTTAATTTTAATATAGAGTTAATTGCTGGCCTGGTCACGACCGTGCCCCGCCCATTCTTCGCCGGTAGAACGCGAACAATGCCCGACCATCAAACTGAATGTGCCCGTGTAATATTCCATATTGTATTTGTGCACTTTTTGTTCGCTTTTTCCCATTGAAATTGTAAATGAAAATCTACCGGTGGCCGTTGAGTTACGCTTCCATTCGAAAAACGTAACATGGCATTTTCGAATTACCATCGAAGCGCATTCTTGTCATTGCACTCAATGTCTCACGCCGATCCAAATGAATAACTGCTCCTCTTGTCACTTTAAAGCGCACTTCCATCACACGTGTTATTACTCGTGAGGGCATTTTTGCATTTCGAACCCAACAATAGTCCATTTATTACCGCATAGACGGCAAAAGTCGGTAGTGCTTAATTCTGGACGGTGCGGTGGTTAAACAATGGACTTGGTGAGCAACAATTAATTAAACGACCCGTCCGCTGGTATGAAACCAGTTCTTATTCAAGGAAAAATGGGGCAATCCACTCATGGAATACTTCAGGTGTAGGCTTTTAGAATATAGATGAAACAGAAAATTTAAAACCTTTCTTCTCATTTTGCTTAATTTCTCGTTACTATGATCTAATTAATTGTTGGCATTTACAACACTTACCACAGTTGGCAACTTCGGGCTTCCGGCTAGTTTTCTTCCGGGGCCTACTTTTTCTAGCTCCTTCTAGGGTTTGGCTACATTCATCGTTTTTGTTCCCTACGTTTCCGCAACATTTTTCATTTAATCTACTAGTACTCGCCCAGTAGCAAGAAAATTTATTTGAAAAAAACTTCCCCTGACCGCAACTCATCATCAGGTATTAATAGTGAAAATGCAGAATTAATACTTGATGCAGAATGATTCTTCAGTAGATAGAGGCAAGATAGTCAAAGTGAGCGTAGTTTTGTAACTTTAGAAAAAGAATCAAATGATGTTCGAAGTCGAAGCGCGAAGATGGAGAAATTTTGGAGAAAGTTAGAAAACGAAAACAGTAATCGCGTTGTTCTCTAAAGCTGGAATAAAATTTCTAGAAGAAAAAGGAAATACAAAGTTGTAAAACCAGGAGATTCGTCTAAAAGAAGCACCACTGCCGAATTTTGTAAGGGCTTGGACATTCGATTCTCGTTTAGAAGGTTTTTCAATGTTTTTTGTTAAACTATGAAAACAAAGTCTCAGATTGTCATGTTATTGAGGAGGATGGCTTATATTTGATGACAAATTTTTCGAAATGAATCATTATGTTAAATTGACGAAAAACCTTTAAATTTTTAAAAATTTCAACAATCTTCAGATTTATATTTGCAAGTGTAGTAACAATTTTCAAAGCAAATTAAAACACACATTTGATTCAGCAAAAGCAGCAAAGGAAGCTCAATCTTAAGAAGCTTTTTGCGGTAATTTCCACTAACTAAGGAATAACGCACGTTTTAGACTGTTTGTCTCAGATTTGCCTTTTCAATTGCAACCAAATTTGTTATGCAGACCTTTTGTTTCCGTCTTTTCACTTGCAATGCTTACGAAGTTTTACGGCTTCAGATCCTTCCAGTGTTGCCTCCTAGCTCCTTCTAGGTTTTTGCCAGGTTTCTCTGTTTTACATCAGTTTCTTCCTGCAATCTTCTATTCAGTTCTTCCATAATTAGCACTTAGTCCATCAGTTTAAGCAGGCAATTTATAATTTTTGTAACTGTTTCGTTTTGGTCTTTTTGTGGTGACTTCATGTCTGGAAGTTGCTTCATATGAACACATCACATTCAGTCATCAATAAAGAAAGTGAAAAAAATACCATTAATCCTCATTAATGTGATTAGTTAAGGGCTGGTTGATGATGTAAAAATCATCCATTGGCGTTTTGATGCATTGATGCAAGTGTGTTACGACCCATCTTAAAAGTTTTATTTAGGTCTTGTTTCTCTGTAGATTTCTGGCACTTTTTCAGACCATTTAAGTCTCTTTCTACAGTCAGTTTCATCCTGCTTGAAATTATATGCTTCAGCTATCAGCCGCAGTGTTTCACGTTGACATAGTCAATCGATGTTTACGTTCCATATAATAAAACTTCGTTCAATTCAAGCCCGCATCTGCAAACAACAGAAACTTCTCGAGTGGAAACACAGTGCATAAAACTGCGGGGATATGCAAAGTTACTACGTAGATATTTTACCGGAATTAGAAAATGGAAAACGTATCGACGTAGATTCGCACACAATATGCTGCATATTTTCAAGCTTAAATCTCTTGTATGATCAAATTCTTGCTTTAAATCAAATCCAGTTTTGGAGATTTTTGTCTACTTTAATACAAACCCCATTTTCTTGGTTTCTTCCCTTTTTATCTTCACTAAACATTGGTTATTTCCTTAGCCATCGCCATAATCCGAAGCTGCAAGTCTGGTGAAAGTAGAGGCCATCTCGTGCGTCTCCTGAAACCGATTAAAAACACTATATTTTTGGTTGATCTGATATCAAAAATCCATTCTACGTTGCAGTACTGCAAAGCAAACTACCAGTGATTTCCTTCAAATCGAACAATGTGGTGATAAACGATTCCCGACACGTCCGCCTTCAAATACATCCTCGATTTGATTTAAGCTAGACCTTCCAGTGGAAAAGAATTTGATGGGTTCTTAGTGTCAATTAGAGCGTCTGCTCACGTCCACCATTTTCTTAATACATTTTAAATAAATGTAGCGCCACTACAATAAGCCACTACAGCGATCTCGTGAATGTCAAACAGAACCTTATGAATATTGTATAATTTGGTGCATCCTGTTTTCGGGATTCGGTTGGGTTTGTACAGTTTTCACACAAGTTACCGGAAACTAGGCAGTTTTAACGTGTTTTTTTGAAATTGAATCACCAATCAGTCTCTGAAGTACCTACTATCCAAGCAATTTATCATCCAGTGTATTGCTATTAAGGTTTTTTTAGGTCGAAAGTGTGTGGATTTTAAGCTCAGTTGTACATCCGAGATAGACTCTTCTGCTGCCACTGCTGCGCCTTCTTCGGTTGGACCTCAGTCGATTTTCATCCAGTTTATTATACTTTTCTTTCACAGAAATTCAATACTTTGAAGCAATCAATAATCTGAGTGCTTTTGAGTCAAACATCATTGGAAATTGATTAGTATTTGCTTAAAACATTGTATTTTATGCAACTTTTTCACTGCCCATAACACGTGTTGTTTAACTACACCCACGCTAAACATCAACCCAAGAAAACTATCATGGCTAATCAATATTAATTGATCAGCATCAATAACCGGTTAATCCCTGATCCGCATCACGCCATGGAAGACATTTACGATCAATTACTTTGGGTTTTCGGAAAAAATCCTGCAACTGCTGCATGTGATTGAAAAACTACGCCCATGTTGGAAATCGTCAATAATTACACGTTGTAGAATCTGCAACATCTTAATCGAACTGAGCTAGTGCCCTAAACTATGCAGCTATAAATTTATTTCAGAAACAAATTGCGCTGTCAACAAAGGTGCTGATTATCCGTCAGCACTAATACCAGACCTCTCTAGGCAAATCGTCTCTACTTAGCACCGTTTAAGTGAGATTGCAGTCTTATTCATCTTGTCTGCTTAAGAAACTGATAGAACATCCAGGGCATAGAGGTGATTCAATATTGAAGCTAACAGTTCAAGATTTACAGCTTTTAGTCATTTTTTTCCTGCTACGTGGATATTTGCTGCATCACTTGAATGATATGGCAGGTGTTAATGGCATATGAAGATGATGACCCATAACTTTTAATATCGTCTTGCGTCGTAAAATCAAAATGATCAGAATGGCAGTTTCTCTTTTCATAAACTACAAGGACTGGTTTTTGTTGCTAAGACTGAAAATTGAACAATTTATTATCTTAGCAAATGACAACAAGCCACATTCGTTTTATTATGATTTAGAATTAGATTATTCAGAGTATATGGTAGCAATATAATGATCCAGGCCGTTTTAAAACTGAGTTTATTGATTTATTTTGTTCGCTTSGAGAATAAGTKATTTGAAGGAATATTTTAACATTCTATTGAGGAAAATTTATCCAGCAGTYACTGAACWGCATTTTGMATTTCTAATGGAGCCAAATCTGTTCTATTCACCGGCTCAAAACGGACTTTTCCAGCTCATTTTTATTGCTCGGAATTTTTTTTAAAGCGAATAGTTTTTCGGGAAGCCACAAGGGCGCTGGCTCGATTAAAAATCCGTGAAAAATTGAAAAAGAGACGGCATTGACCTACATTTTGGGACGCTTATAGAGTCAGGTATGCTCTATCCATTAGCGTACCAAGCACTTTAACAGCTCATATAGTTTGCTCGGAAAACCTTTTCAAAAATTAMTTTGCAAAGAATTTCATAYGAAGCCAAAAATGCACTMGCCTGATAAAACTTTTGTAAGAAATCTGAGAAAAACGCCATTGAACTGTGTTTCMCGCTTTAATATCAAGTTTSCTGTATTGAGTGGCTTCCKTCTTGGTTTCATCGGGAAAAATAWTAAAAATCACTGTGTAAAGGGTTAAGCGCGATGTCAAAAATGCGCACATCTAATTAAAAATTCGCAAAAATCTGCTAAAAGTGTGACTTAACTGCACTTTAAGGACTTAGTAGAGCCAAGTATGTTTTATCGGCTGGCACAATAAACACTTTCATTGAATTTCATTGTTTGAATTCGTGCTCGAAAAAAAATTATTGAAAATTACCTTGCAAATAGTTTTGAGGACAGTGCTCTCATCTAGCTGTTTTTTTGCTTTTTTACCCCGAAGCAATAGCTAGAGTTTTTGGAAATTTGACCCATCAATGGGAAATCCGAAAAGCTACATTTTTGTTAGAATGCGTTTTTTTCCAAAAAATGCGCAGTTTTTGAAAATGTTTCCAAATTGCTCCTTCATAGTCAGTTTTTTGCTTCTTTACGCCGCATTAGTGGCGCCATTTTTTTGAAATTTGGCCCATCAATGGGAAATCCGAGGGTCCACATTTTGGGCAGAATGGAGTATTTCTAAAAATGCGAAGTTTTTGGAAAATCTTCAAAATTGCGCTTTCAGAGTCAGTTTTTTGCTTTTTTTTACGCCGAAACAGTAGCGTGATTATTTTGAAATTTGGCCTATCAATGGGAAATCCGAGAAGCCACATTTTTGGCAAAATCGGTTTTTTTGAAAAAATGTGCAGTTCGGAGTGCCAACCTATGTTCTATCCCGTGACCCAACAGGTATTTTTGCAGATCATTTCGTTTGTTCAGGAAAAAATATGGAAAATCAATTTGCAAAGGCGGGGAAAGTCACAAGTGCGTTCGTCTGGTTAAAAATTCGCAGAAAGTGAGAAAAATGTGACACTTAATGATTCTTTTTGGCATTCGCATAATAAAGTGCGCTCGATACAGTCCTGCTTTTCCAGGTCATTTTGCATCTTAGAAATTAGAAGGGTTTTTATTAAAAGAAAAAAAATTACAAAACAAAAAATACAACAATAAAAGTAAAAATGGAAGAATATTACCGAAATGAAGACATCTAAAAAATGTTTATTACTATTATGAAAACTAGGGTGCAAATGGGGAATTTAAAAATAAATCTGTTACCGTTAACCCATAAAGTAAAGGATCTAAAATTTAAAAAATATTGAAAGCTTGTTAAATTTACACGGCGAAGACTGGAAAAATGATCAGCGCCTGGTATTCTGCAAAAACTTGTTAGAGAATGAAAATAGCAGTTTCACAAATCCAGTCGATGAAGAAGGGAATACTTCCGATGAAGAGATCGAATGTGACTGCAATGAAGAAGATTGCGGGTGAAAGTGTTTTTTTATACCTATGAAGTCTAGAGTGAGTTTTCTTAGAAATAAAAAAAAAACACAATATGTCAGCTTTTTTTTTTCAAAAAGCAATAAGTCCTTAAATTTCTTTTCAAGCGCTATAAAATACAATTTCATTTTCAAAACGCATCTTATTTTTTTTTTTTTTTTCCCCAACTATAATCTAATTTTTTAGCAAAATTTTTCATTGGATAGCACCGAAAATTAATTTATATTTCCATTTTTTTGCTAGATTTCGAAAAAGCGTAATTCTGCAAATCAAATCAACTTTTAGAAATTGCGTTTTGAAAATGAGCTTCATTACGGATCTGAGATTCGCACAAAGTTCGCACAAAGTTCTAAAAACGAGACACTGAGGTATGCTTTATGGCACTAACAGAGTCAAGTGCGCTCTATACAGTCTGTGTGGCGAAACAGGTACTTTTTCCTTCCATCTCTTTTCGTTTGTTCACAAAAATATGAAAAATGAATTTGCAACGAGTTTCGTGGCAAGTTTGCCTTACTAAAAATTCGAAAAATTCCCATAAAAGCTACATTGAGCCGCACTGTTTGACATAAGTATACTTAATAGAGCGTTAGCCAGTGACGCAACAACATTTTTTCCCAAGACAATGCCTTTTCCAAAATTTTGCTGAAAACCGTAAGTGGCCTCGCTTGCCTGCCTAAAAAATATAAAAAATATAAATAGTAAAAAATTAAAAAGTCGGATAATTGCGAAACTAAACAGCATTCAGCGGCATTAATAAAGAATAGAGTCAACAGCGCTTTATCCAAGGGCGTTCCAGGCCCTTGGATAGGTTTTCCACCTTATTTGGTTTACTCGCAAAAATGTATTAAAAATTACAGTAAAGTCACAAGTGCGCTCTTTAGACTAAAAATTCACCCAAAAAAGAAAAGTGTCACTGAACTGAACTTTACGACGCCAATAGAGCCAAGTGTGCTCTTTCCAGGGGCGTGTCAACCACTTTTCCAGCTGATGTGGTTTGCGCGGAAAATTTTATTGATAATCACATTGTATCGCGTTTCGCGTTGTATAGAGTTTCACCATGTACCAGAGTTTACTCTGCTTAAAAACTCGCAAAAAATCCGTTTGAAGCGCTAATGATCAGTACTTTGTGGCCTTAATAGTCAGGTGCGGTCTTTCCAGTCGCATAACAAGCACTTTTTGCAGTTGATAAAGGTTGCTGATGATGAAAAAATAATTGAAATCACTTTGCAAAGAGTTTTGCAGAGTCACAAGTGCACTCTGTAACTAAAAATTCGGACGAACATACACAAAAAAGTGTTACTAAACTGATCTTTACGACGCTAATAGAACCAAGTGCGCTCTGTCCCGTGGCGTATCAACCACTTTTCCAACTGATGTGGTTTGCTCGGAAAATTTTACTGAAAATCACTTTGTAACGAGTTTCGCTAGATATAAAAGTGCACTATCCTGATCCTGAAAAATTAGTAAGAAATCCGATAGAAGCCCCACTGATTTGCGCAGTGCGGCAGTAATAGAGTCAAATACGCGCGCTATCCAGTGGCACATCAAGCATTTTTCCAGCTCGTTTGGTCATAAAAAAACATTTTTTGACAACCGGCTGGAGAAGAAGCGGTCATATGGATCACATTCATTGATGGACGTTCCACAAGCAAGAGTGACTTCCATCTTCAGACGTGGTTTGCCTAACAGCTCTTGCTCTCTGACAATCCTCTCTTGAGCCAAAAATCAAGTTTTAAATCCCTTGTTTCTTAAACATCTGATGTAATCGTTCTCTATTGACTGCTAGTGATGAATTGCTTGTTCACCGGTGAGCTATTTGGGCAAAAATATTTACTGCAATTCGGCTCCATGGCGCAAAGTTAATATTGTAAGCAGATCATTAATAATGACAATAGAAAACAACATTTGGCAATAAAACTATTCACATCGATTGGTAACATAGAAAGTGGTCCGAAAAAAGACGACACAGACATCGATAAACAACCAGGCAACAATATGTTACGTTCTGACATCAGGAGACCATTCGAAAAAAGTCATTTAAATAAAAAACCGATCGAATCTAATTTAGTTCAGTTCGGTGCGATACATCCGAGCACAATAGAGAGATAATAATTTATTAATATTTATAAATTAGAGTGAAGTGATAAATTATCTCCAACGTGTTATTAATGCGTTACATTTTTAGATGACGCCTATAAATTGATAGATTTTGTTAAGCGTGTTTCTTTTATATGGGTGAGGTCAACTTTTGTTTTGTTCAAAATGTACATGGAAGGTAACGTTTGCTGTTTGCTGGACAGTGATTAGTTGCAGATAAAAATCATATACAGGAAGACATCAATGACTTGCTATCTGCGTCTGGATTTTAATGTTTAAAATGCACGCATTTATGATCATTTGGTTCACTATGAGTTTTCCGGCTTCTGAAGTTCGAAAAGTGTTATGATTTCCTTTGTTTTGATATTTTATTTGAACGAGTCAACAAATGCTAGTTTTGGGCCTGCTTCAATGTTAAACGTTTTATGCGTGCAATCACTGCCAATAACCAACTTGCAAACATGAGTTTGAAATAAACGAACATCTTTAAATTAGTTCTTCAATTAAAGACGCTACGCAGTACGCTTCCTAATTTAAAACAATTAACTTTTGCCCCATGCGCGAGTATTGTCGATCGGATCGATTCCGTGAACTCTAAGAAACAACTACATTTCACCTCGTTCCTGTGTAAAATTGTGAAGGAACGGTACAATCTCATCTTCATAAAGATATACTTGGCTGGTCCTTCTGAAGAACCGATTGCTAATAAGAAGAATAACGCAGCCGGCAAAGATCAAAGCGAAACATTGGACGCAAAGTGTACACTAAACTGTGAACTGATATATTTTATTGCGCAGTGTAAACAGTACTGGTTGAGTACCTCGAGAGAAGTTAAAACAATGAGACCTTTTAATGAGAATGACGATGTGTGCGTATGTTCATTAGAACCATCCATAGGACTTTCTGTCGTGTGAATTTTGGGCATTTTTCTGTGACAAACAATTTCGAAATGATTAATATCGAACAGGAACGGCACCGAATTTAGGAACGCCTTGTAACACATCGTGTAACATATAAATAATGGCGTGTTTTGTATCGGACAAAACCCGAAGTCATTAACGGCCGGAGGAATTTAAATGAAGAAATAAAAGCCTTTAACAATCCAATCGTCTTTAAATAAATTACATTGATGACCACTATATCTTACTGTTGTTTGATTTCCTGGTTGGACTTAGTCACCTTTTTTGCCACAGAAATCGATGAAGATATTCAGATTTCGTTTATCTTCGCAGGTGTACGTTACCCATAAAACGTTCATTGAGCAAACAGATGGCCCACATTTTAAGAGTGAATTGTCCGATTAATTGTTGATTGGATTATGAAAGGCTTTAGTATTTTTCCGTATTTAATTTGGTCAGTCATAAATCTTAGTATGAAACCTTAAAACTTAACAATAAAGGAGCATGGGGTGACGGCCATGCCAAAGAGTTTCTGATAGATAAAATGATAAAAGTTTAACATTTTCTTCTTGGCGATGTTGATGCTCACATTAATATGACGAGTACATACGTAAATGTTGCAAGGCAGAATGCATACAGATCAGGCGTTAATCAATCCTAGTGAGAACTAAGTCGATGATTTAAAAAATCATTTTTTCTAAGAGTTTTGCGGTTTAAAATAAAGTTAAATTTCTGGATATTAATTCAAATAAAACACACAAAAGCAAACACTAGAGATTTTCACCTATTCATTTGTAAAGTACGTTTCAGTTTTCCAATGATCAGGCAGCAGGCAAACATTTTTCCAACAACCATCACTATAAAGCATTAACTTTTTACGGTTCGAAGAAATACATTTGCAATCCAATACACGAAATATTTTCATAAGCTGAAGGAAACAATGAAACTTAAATATCTATCCAATAAAATTATTGCCAGAAAGACTACAAATAACTTCTCAAAAGAATGTTCAAAATAATAAATTCAAAATAAAAGAATATTCAAAATAAAGAATAACGTTTGAATTTGAATTCTTATCGATGGTAGTAGAACCTCATAGTAGAAAGGAAGCAAAATCTTCGAATTTAAATGTTACGATTTTGTAAACCTTATAAAAAATGATCCCGATCGAAACCGAATTTTCATGTTTCTTTTAATGTGTACCAATTTTTTTTTATGTGCATGTCTGTTTTTAGTATATGTGTGTTTCTGTAGTTAAAAAGAGGAGTAAAAATGATTTAATTTTTAAAATAATTTATTTTTGTCTCCCTAGTGATGCATTAGATGTATAATTTTTCATTTTTTTACCGAATAGGCGTATATTAAAATAAGATAGACTCGAGGAAACTTACAGCCAGATTTACTAACATTTACAACTTCTATGACTAAACTTTCATAAAAGAACACAAACACTCGCTTAGAAACAAAAAACTATTAATAATCTGATGACAAATCATCAGATTTTAAAGCGGCGGAGTTGGCTAAAAAATGAAGAAAGAAGCATACAGAAACAATTTCATTCTTTAATTTTTTAATATCAAGAATAGTTTTTGGACAGGTACGATAATAACAATCCCCTAAACAAACTGTGAGAATCGAAAATGCGATCTTGAAATGAAATTAATTGAAAAATAGTGAAACTAGTGGATTTTTTAAGCAAATGAATAATATTTGCAAAAAGTATGAAACTAAATTGGATGAAACGAAGCGAAACTGCCTCTAACACAAAAATGTTTGCAAATGCTTTAAAACCAAATTATAAACCGAAAAAAACAAGTTTTGAATCTGCGTTATAAATTTCCAGATATGAAAAAATTTATATGAGTGTTAGTGAAGTCAGCACTGATCCACAAGAAGAAAAATTGGTCGATTTTTAGTGACCTCTCAAAGGCTTTCTACGTCGCTTTGTCATAATAATTTACCGAATGTGAGCACTGAATTTATTTAAACGCGAAAAAATCACAATATGCACTTATAATTAAAAAAATCTGTTTTTGTTGCTAAAAAATTCTTAAAGTTATAATAACATCAAAGCGCTGTCATTATCACGGATTATTTGAGAAATTTTCAAAGTGCACTGAACTGTTTCAAGAATATTTTCCAACTGCTGGTTTAAAACGCCAGTTTCTCAGTAATGAGTAAAAGTGAGTAGCTGAGCAAAGTGAGTGAAAGTGCATTGAAGGAAAACTGAAAATACTGAAGTGCTGATATCATCAAGCAATTTTAGACGAATTTTCAAAAACACATCAACCATTCCAAAGAACCACTCGCATTGATTATTCAAAATCTTTCTTTCTCATAAATCAAAACCGGTAGAAAATTTTGGATTTTTGCAACAGATAGAGGAAATCATCCTTAAAACCTCTAGAAAATTTCGATTTTCTGCCATTGTCAAGACTTTTTTGAGAAGATTTTAAAGAAACGTCAATTTCCCGGGAATGTATGGGAGTAGGCAGCCGAGAGAATTTGATCAAAGCCAATGAAAAGGCGGTTTAGACAAATTGAAAACTGCAACCTTCCGTCTCAGCAAGAGTTTTTGAACGAAAAAATTTAAACACAAAAGCTCTATCCAGAACCTTTCGCGACTGCTTCTTTAAAACGTGATTTTATCAATAATGAAATCAACAACAGCCGTTCGAAAAATAAAAATGCGGTCAACTTCTGCAGTCGTCAGATGATTTTAGACACATTTTCAAATTCACCACAACGATTTCAAGAACCTCCTTCACACCGAGTATTTAAAATATTTATTTCTCTCAAACGAAAAATGGTAGATAATTGGAGATTTCTGCGTCAGATAGAGGAGATGATGCTCTAGAAGTTTAGAAAATTTCCAATTACTGCGGTCATCTGGCATTTTTGGACAAAAGTTCAAAGTGCATGGACTGTTTCAGAAGCATTTTGCGGCTGCTGGCCTAAAATGTTAATTCGTCAGAACTGATGGGAAGCAAAACGCTGCGGATTTTGTGCAAAATGAAAATAGTCCTTTAAGAAAAGTTGAAAATTTCCAGCGTCCGTCATCATCAAACCACTTTGGACAAATTTTCAAAATCAGGACAAAACTTTCTCAAAACTTAAAAATATTCAGATAATAAGATATATATAAGAAGATATTAGTTAATTACACACTTCAATACAAAAAAGACCGATTCTTTGATTAAAAATATTCGACAATTGCCGATTTTTGTATCAGATCGGGAAAGCTCTGCTTTGGATGGCGAGACAATTGTGAGTTACCAAATCAAGGATTTTTTTGCAAATTTTTAAAATACAATTGGTTTTGCGAAGAACCTTTTGCTACTGACGGTTTATTTTTTTTTTGTTTAGTTGCCTAAAATGCGCCTTTGAAAAGGTGAAAATAGCCAAATTATCAAGAGGAGTTATTATCAGGAGGTGATTTTATATAAATTTTTAAAATAAATTTTTTTTCGAGAGCCTCCTTCGCTCCGAGACTTTGAAATATTCTGAGAAACAAAGACGGTAGAATCATTGGAGATTTCTGCGTCAGATAGAGAAAACAAGGCTCTAGATATCCAGAAAACGTCCAACTATTTGGAAAGGGATTTTTCAAAATGCATGGACTGTTTCAAGAGCATTTGGCCACTGCTGCTTTACAGCGTTAATTTCTCCACAGTGGATGCGAGCAAGTTGTTGCGGAGCTTTGCACATATTAAATTAAATTGTGCTTAAGAAAAATTGAAATTTGCACCTTTCTCAAGCGATTTTGGACAATTTTTCAAAAACACAAGAATTCCGATTATCATCTACGCAGCATTATTTAAAAGACTAAATACGCACAATTTAAATATCGTAGACTTTTGAGGTTTTTTGCGTCCAATAGCAAAAATTTCGAACCACTCCCATCATCAGCAAAATATGGACAAATTTTTCAAATGCAATAAACCGTCCAATTTCTCAAAAACCGTTGCAAGAAGGCAATTGCGGAGTTCCGTTCCATGGAGCCACCTTTCCATCGATAACTCGAAATATTTTATTTTCAGAAAAGAAAAACGATAGATAATTGCGGAGATTTGCAACAGATAGAAAAATTCATCCTCTACAAGTGTAAAATATCTAGTTGTTGGGTGCGAAAGTACCCGATCTGAAACGGAACTGGGACAACCTAATAATCTAATAATACGCCTTCTAAATATTATTGGCTGGCCGTAACCTGAATGCTCATACCATCATTTGCTTCGGAAATTTGCAAATTTTTCAAAGATCATCAACAATGTAACTTAACGAACTAACGGCAATATTACACGTATTGGCTGCAACTAGTAAATTGGACTTTGACGTTTATAGTGCACGTTTACGGGCCGTATAGTTTTAAACGATTATTAGAAGCGACCAGAAATGGCCGTTGAACACGTCCGTTTAAAGAATATGTCGCGGTTTTGTTACTGAAGAAGCAGCCACCAAACGACAATAAATTCCTATGATAATTGCATTATTAGGAGCTGAAAAAGTCCTTCAAGTGTACGGGCGAGGCTGAAATAAATGCGAGTGATAATCAACGAGCTGCGCCTTTGGATATTAAACTGCCAATTTATCGAGTGCTTTTTCACCAGCCGACGGAATCAAAATATTTAAAAAATGTGCAAATTTCGGCAAAAAGTTGGTTGATTTGTATCTTATTGATACTTAGACCTTTTTAGTATTCGAGAGTTGAAGTCGATGGGGCAATTTTAATTCCTTCCTTTTTACTAAAAAGCCCACATATTCGTGGGGCATAGAAAAAACGATGTAAACCTAACAAACCCAGTCATGTTTCATTAAGGTAATGCGTCAGTTTGTTGCATAAATCGGCTCGTGAAAGGTATTGATTTCATATTAATTGTATACAAATTGCCAGATACCATCTTGGTGCTAATCTCTGAAGGTTAGCCAATGTAGAAATTGGTAAACTGATCTTCTGTGACATGAGAAAATAGTGTGTTTGGAAATAATAATGCGGCAATCTCGCCTTAATTACGAACGAAGAAGCAGATTGAGTTTGGTTGTTGTTGGCAAAACAGGCAAAAAATTGCGATAATTGATGGCAAAGAAGTAACTTTGTGTTGACAGTTCCGAGTCCATTAGGCTTAGTCGAGGACTGGTCCGTGACCATCTACTGAATGCTACACTTTAATTAGACACGAAGGTCCTATTTCAATCTTATAATGTGCTCCATCACTCTGTCACACGTATATTCCAATACCGGCTATTATATGCAAATAACTGTCCTGTTCAAATTCAGATGTACGGCCCTGCGTTTACCATACGTTGCATGGCTACTTGCTCTTGGTCTGAGCTAAATGCTTAAATTAATTTTAAAAAACATTCACCACATATAAACTGCTCAACCAAATACATGTTTCAGAGCCAAATTTGGCCTGACTTTGAAACTGGGCAAATTCTGATTGCCCTGAGCCATTTGATTCCTATTTGAAACGTTTCCTAGTTCATTTGTTAATGAAACACTGCAAACTTAGTTGAAGCTCGCAGTTGAAACCAACAAGTTTCGGGAGTTTAACACTAAAGGTAGAAAGATAAAGACCTGTTTTTGTTTCCGCCTATCGCTTTTATTTACAGGGCGCTTAAAAAGCTAACTTTTTGGCATTATTGTGATCATACTTTTCATCCTGGACCGATTTTCCTCATGCTGATGCCAAACCTTCATAGTCTGGCAAATCAATTAAAGTGAACTTTACTTTCAAATTATCCGTTTATTCATGCAACAATGTACATCAACTGGTCTGTTCCAGGTTCCGTAAACCTTGTAATCTTAAGTCGACAATAAAGTTTTCGTTTCAAGATGAGCTCTAGATTTTGAAAATCGGCTCTACAATCAAAATGTTATCACTGCAAGGCGAGAAAGTTGATTTTGAGCTCATCCGGGAAGTAAAAGGAATGGACGAAAAATTGAAAAACTGTTTCGCGATACCAGGTTTAAGTGTCTTTATACCTTTGGTCTTGAAATTAAAAGCATTTTTTTTAACTGCGGCAAGCCGAATTTACATAAGTTTTGCATTGTTTCATTTGCCACCCTGTAGGACCTTTATCTGCAGTGCTAAGCTTTTCGAAAACCTCTTACTGAGTGAAAAAGAGTTGGACTGCAAAGAACAGATATCAAATCGCTCAGAGCAATAAAAAATTATCCAGTTCCATAGTGAGAGGAAATGGTCGTCTAACGATTTTGTAGAGCAGTTTATTTGATAGTGACTCTCCAATAATTGCGTAAGTTTCGTAGCTAATTACTAAAATATAATCAATTACTAAACAATTTTAATATTAGAAAAATATGGACCATCAGTAGGTGAATTAAATATAAAAATTTATAAAACGGAGCGCCGGAATATGAATGTTGCAATTCAGAAATAATAATGCATTAAAGTCCACAGATAAAAGATAAAATTAATTGAGAAACACACACAATCTACTTTGTTACTCAATATGATAAGCTTTTGAACGGCGCAACAGTAAAACTAGCCTCTAAAACAACATTTTCGTGAAATGTTACAAGCGTGAATACAACGGAAACATAAAAAATATTGAAGACTAAACCAAAACAGTCTCGGAATAAATGCATCCATACTTAAAATAATTTCTGAAGAAAAACTATCATGATTTAGATTCTAAATTCCAAGAAAATCAAGTTTCTCAATAGGACAAATTGGAAGTGTCCTATTTTTGCGTACTTTTAGATGCCAATTAATTGATAACATTTTAGATGCCAATAAAACACATCAACCAAGAGAAGTTTCAAATAAAACAGCTCGTTAAATGACCAACATGGGACTTTGCCGTACAGCAAAAATTTATGAAAAAACAACTTGAAATCGCAAAAAAAGTCTGTGATTCAAATGCGAGCATGTCGAGTTTTCAGAAATTTTGCATTGTTTTATTCTCCACCATTGGACAAGATAACGCTTCAAACAGAAATCAAATTGCTCAATCAAAAATTATCCAGTTCAAATTTAGGCCACATGTGGTCGTTTAATTAACCGTTAATAGTGAGGTAACTCAACTTCCTGTGAAGTTCTAATGGGTAAAAATACATTGGCACATTCAAACATACATTTTGGCTCTAAATTTCTTTTGAAAAATATCAGACCAAAACATTAGTTATATCACAAATTTCTTACATTATCACAAAATTCATTTTTCAAAAATCAGTTTTCGTTCCTTCATTCAAAAGGTCGATTTCAAGAAAATTGTTAGCAAAATCTTTCAAGGGTTTTCCATGTATGGATCTACTGATTTTTTCTATCAAGTCAAGCACGCTTTTAATAGTCTGCCCCAAGAAGGTAAACTTTATGCTTGCATGTTGTACATTTTTAGTTTTTAAGGCTACAAAGTTTACGCCAATATCACATAATCACTTTTGGGTTTCCCGCGTTTACAGCATGGAAATGGTAGTTTAAGGCGATTAGAGCTCTTAAATTGGTTTCGCAGATTTTTCCCATTTTTCCTGGTCTAGATTGCCTAAATATTGAAAACCGTCCCGGGCTCTATGTAGGGTTTCCGTCTACTCTTTGCTGATAATGTTGCTCTTCCGTTCAAAGTGTCTTTACCAAGTCAGTTGAACAAAAAAAGAACTGTTTTCAGCATTAAACTCACCAAACTGTCTAAATTGATGGAAAATAAGTTAATATGCTGACATGGAGAACTTCCCTTCTGAGCAATTAATCGGCATCCAGCTTCGAGCTTCCTTGCAGGAGCAAAATACAGTAAAAACAATTATTTTTTAATGTAAGTGTGACGCAGGATCAAAACTTATTTCTTGAGCTCGCTTTTCTTCGAAAAACCGACGAATTTTGTTGATTTTTTTCCATCATCTATAGCCCACAGTTCGAGACAGTCTGAGTGAAGCAGCTGAATGTTAATAGGAATTTTTGTGTAACATATCGTTTAATTCTGTACACGCAGTGTTTTTAGACCTTCGTGCTTCTGGACTTTACGGACTGTAATTTTAATAGTTCATCGCTGATCTGTCGTTCCTTACACGTAAACTATTGTTTAACATAAAGGCGACAGCTCAGTGAATCGATTCGCATACATTAGCGGCCGAAATTATTTTCGAGTCCAAGTTTGTGAACTCGACGAGCATCTGCAACTGCACATGTTGCATATATGCCAAATCAATTGAATTGACTCTTGGAAACTAACGAACGAATCCATACAATGCTTATCTGCGTCTATAGGGTTGCCCCGTTAGAAGACGGTATTGTCCTAACGCATTTGTCAAATACCGAGATAAAAATCGTAGGTCACTGCGAGAATTTCCACACTAAATTATCGACGAATACCCTGGTAAATTTTATCCCATTGACATCGCAGAACATATGTCGTTTCCCTCGGATCAGATAAGTGCGAACCATCGCAAAATTGTGTGTGTTGCCTGCACATTCCCTGTTATCGCTCGCTCATCTCGCTGTGCTTTACAAAACTTCGAGAATAGGGAGGTCATAACAACCTCTCTGATACGTTGATGCTGGTAAAAAACTGCTCTTCTGGATAATCTGGAATAAATCCATTAAGTGGTACAAAATTTGGACAAACTCGTTGATATGGACTGAAAGGTTCAGAGCAAATTCCAATTGGATTGATGGGATGCTAATAATAATGAAAAGCCATTAGCAATTGATTTACGTCATGCTCACTTTCCTATTTCTGTCCTGACGTTGATTCTTTTGAAGCTGATGTAGACGATACGCAGGAATTAGACTGGCCAAATTCGATGTGTTAAGACTCACAAAGCTCAGCAAAATTTCAAAGCTTAATACGAGAAGCAAATTTTAATGTAATTGCTTTGACTGCAAAATTAGAAATTGTTGATTTAAATCGGACTCTGTACTATTTTTGCTTCTTTCTCTTTGCTCTATTTAATAGACAAACTTTGCTTTATTCGAAATGAAATATTCAGGATAAAAAAATTTGAATATATATTTTGTTGAGTGACAAGATTTAGGTTTAGACTTTTAGAGTTTGAGTTCTTACAGATTAGATTGGATGCCTTCAATGCATAAGAGCTCGTGTGTAGTACTCCGGCCCAAAACTCACCTAAATTTGAAAATTTTTAGGTTCTAGCATGCATAGTCTCATAAAACGAGAATATATTGCTTTTCCAACATTTTATGCACATTTTGAACAAAACGAAAAACATTTGATCATTTAATTTATTAACCTTCTCAGATTTCTCTAAAGAACTGCAGATTGAGTAGAATAGTCCTCAAATCAAACCTTTAATATTTAGGAATGTTTTCCGGGCTTTGATGCCGTGGTCCATGGGAATTTCTTCCTGACGTTTCGTCCACAACTGCGGTGGACATTATCAAAGGCGATGAGGCAGTGGGCGAAGTGACTCCCGTGCTTTCCGACTAAGACTGAAGAAGAACAAGACAGTCTTAGTCGGAAAGCATGGGAGATTACTTCGCCCACTGCCTCATCGCCTTTGATAATGTCCACCGCAGTTGTGGACGAAACGTCAGGAAGAAATTCCCATAGACCACGGCTTCAAAGCCC
>NW_026019116.1:2790966-2824071 GCF_020466585.1 Dendroctonus ponderosae
TAAGACAGTCTTAGTCGGAAAGCACGGGAGATCACTTCGCCCACTGCCTCATCGCCTTTGATAATGTCCACCGCAGTTGTGGACGAAACGTCAGGAACAATTTCCCATAGACCACGACTTCAAAGCCCGGAAAACATTCCTAAATGTGATTTAACCGGCCGTGAAAGCCTTCATAGTTTGATAAACCTTTAATAATTTTAAAATAATTATTGATAACATCGTTGAAATCGGGTCGTTTACTGTTAACGTCTTTTAGAAATAACCAAAGTGTATTTTCAATTTTATTTCTGTTCTTCTCAAATAAGTCACAATAATTTGGGTCTTATTTTCAGTTATTTTGTTTGTTTGGTCAAGTGATTCTCTGCTTTACCTATCAATTTCGGTATCCCATGCTGAGCTTTTCAGTGTTTTTCTTACGGTTTGCATATATCAAATTAGTCAACATGTCTCAATAGTCAGTGTTCTGAGCGGACGAATGCTTCAGAGCCTAATTTAGCTATCTGTGATTCGTTCCAGTAAACATATTGAATTGAACATCCAGCTTTTTCAGATGCTCACTTGACTAATAATTTCACTGTTATCTAAACTGGTTTGCAATCTAGTCAATTTTTTCCTTTTCAATCGTTTCCAAYCTTTCGCCGTTTAATATTAGTTATAACTAATAATATATTATGAATATTTAGGACATAAAATATCAATGGCTGTGATTCTCTGTTGATTTGTTGATGAATTTTGTGTCACACTTCTGATTTTGCTATTGTACCAGCTTTCCTTTGCTCAGGTAATGCTGTTCCCAATAGTTTGCTATTTGCTAAAGGCTAATTGTTTTGTTTTTAAATTTTTAGCTTGGATTGGCTTTTCACATTTTTTATGACTCCGTTCTTCTCAAAATATTTTTTGTTTCACACTTTTGTATTTTTTCGGCATTACGCCGAGAACGTTTGCCACGTTTCCTGCCTAAAAATTAATCGTCAGGTGGAACAAATTTATAAATGAAATTATGGAAATTGCTGTTTACCTCAAGTAACCAGTCAATGATTGACTCGGTCTGAAGCTTTAGAAACTTCTGTACAAACCTACGCCTTCTTCATTTGCTCAGTACATTCTGTTTCAAATAGTTTCGCTAATTAATTTGTCTTTAAATTTTTAACTTAATCACTCACTTTCTATTTCTAAGGCTCAGCTTTTTATGTTTCTCACAACGTTGTTCTTCTTCATCATTCTTGGTTTCACACTTTTGTATTTTTTGTCAATTAAACTATCCCTTGTTGAAATACATAAATAAAATAGATGGATTTTGCTGTTACTGTTAAATCACCTAAGCTCGGTCAGAAGCCTTAAAAAGGTCTGTTTAAACCCAATTTTCGTTACAGGTAACTTCCACGCTTCAAAAAATATATTTGCGGAAACAAGTGTATGTGAGTGGATTAAGATTTTACAAATATTTTCTTAAATTTTTTTACTTTACTGAACTGAAACTGAACGCTTTCTTTGCGGCTTTTTTTAGTGTTATAGCAGTACTTTTCTAGTCAAGAAAAACATCATTTGAAATGTCGCAAAATAGGCCAAGTTTTGACATTTTTTTTACTTTGGTTCTACTTTATTTGTTGAAATGTCGTCCTTTTCATTTGCATATTTATTTATAAATAATTCCTGTAAATGTTAAGCCTACGATTTAAAATTTGCAGTAAGTACTGAAGTTGAAGTCGATCAATTTTTGACAAAATCGGAAAGGAGCAAATTCAAATTATAGAATTTTATTATTGTTATGGGTTTTCTCGTTTCTGAGTTTTTAGAGAACTAGTTTTAAGTGAAAATGATGAAAAAAATATATAACGGGCAAAAACAACAGCTGAATATTTTCAAAAGTTATATCCAATGTTCTACGATTAAGAAGGAAAACAAGTTGACAAAGAAGATCGAAAAAAACATGTAAGAAAATGGCTCAAAAATTGTTGAAGATCTGGACGGATTCGACTTCCGATCACAACGATGCGAAAACATTTGACGAGAATAATTTGCAATGTAATGAAGGGAGAAATTCGACTGTGGTTAAAGTTTTTTCCGCGAAAATAATCAAGACACGAGATCAACTAACACGGGAAATAGATGATGAAAATAAATTGTAAAAATGTTATAAATTAAAGTGTGGAGTAAATATCATGGATACTCGAACTCATTTTGGAAAATGGCCACGATGTAAAAGGTGAGCGAGACTAGAAAATGTTCCTTAAAAATATTTCACAGAAAGTGATGAATAATAATAAAAGCACATGTACAATTGAAATATTCTGTGGAGCAAATAAAGAAAGAACAATCAAATAATGAAGCCGAGAAAACAGGGCTTCAAAAAGCTTATTTGAAGAATCTGATGAAAAGAAAAGAAACGTATAAATTTTGAATTGACAGGGACTGAGGGAAAGTGGAACACATAAAATAAATGAAAATGGACAAGTGAATTGATAATAACATATCAATAGCGCGTTATTATTCAACTGACGAGACCGTCCAACTACTTCTGAGCCTGATATTGCAAACTAACAAAGAGAACTTTCTACTCCCGTCATTAAAGCTGGCAATAAAAGTCGTTGTGGTGGAAAGCTCATTTCATCAATCGCGAAAATGTTCGTTGTAGAATTTGAAAAAATACCCTATCTAACATACGGGTGTCCCACTCTCACGACAAGCCTCTATCGGGCATTATCAAGCAATAATCTCACCGTGCGTTACAAAACATCAAATAATACTTCCTCTATCCTTCTCATTACGGGGCCATTGTGAAATGCGTGTTGCGGACATTGCAAACATAAAGGATCTTGATCTGCTGTCGATAATTCTGGGATCGTTGGTGTTCAGATCGGCGATATGTTCATTAGCATTTTTCTCTCTAGGCTCTAATTGAGCCTGATTGTTTTCACACGGTTTTGGGCTATTCAAATTAAACTACAACAGTATCGCCACGTTTTTCCTCCTATTGGTATTAGAAGCGAAGCTGCCTTCGAGTTGGTTGCTGATTTCCTAACGGTACTGAGCGGTGCTTTTTCAACCTTCAACAATTTTTGCTGTTAGAGAAACATTTTGCATTGTTCAATTTGGTAAATACAGATGTGTTCCATAAAACTCTTATTAACATATCGGCCATAGCAAAGCTCAATATTAGTCGAGCTCAGCTGTGTATTTTTCAAATTACTGTACCCATTTAATGTTTTTCGAATTTTGTCACTATGCTTTACGTGTTGGCAAAAGATCTATTCTTCCTTCAAGCTACGACCTGATCGTCTAGGGTTTCAGTTGTCGGTACCACTGGAAGTACGAGGCACCAAAGTCGCAGCTCGATCAGTAAACAATAATGAACTAATGTCGAAAAACTAATTTAAGTGCCTTGTTAAATGTAGTTCAAACAGTGCATTAATATGGATAGAAAGAGCGACAGACGAAGCGGGCAAGTGTTCAAATATTTGATGTTTGGTTTGGTTTTAGTTAATATTAGTAGAACCGACCTGAAAGGAATTTGCTTCTACCGAAAAATTATTTATTAATTTGCTTTGTGTCGGACGTTGTCAAAGTGCACATGGTTCTCAGAACGATTTCGAACTTATCCAGAAGAACTAGTTAATTCGCTTGCGAACTAGACCAGCTGGTTATAAGCTTGCCTGCCAACGTTTTCCATTCTCGGTGGAATCAATATAATTTCAAATTTTCTAATTGCCATTTATTAACAGCGGTAAGCATTGATTGCGCGGTTTTCAAACCTGACATCGAAAAATGATTAATTCTCCTTTAATTAGTAGGAAGCTTGTGGAAATAATTAAGTTTGAACTTTCTATGGAACTTTTCATCTTTCACGTGGTCATTTCTTTTAGATATTGAACAGCCGCACTTTTTATAGCCAAAATTCAACTCAAATGGGCATTTTAGTGCAATTTCTTTATCGAGAAAAAAGTTGTTTATATGCAGATCAGTAACATTAAAATGCAAAACTCGTCAACTATCTCCGGTAGAATCAGCACATTGTAAATCTAAAAAATTGAATAAAATTTGAAAAATTATTTTTATTACACCTGTCTGATGTAATTTATTCGAAATAATAATAGGCAAATTATAGCATTCCAGACTGCGAATTAATGGGCAATTATCAAATTGCGAAAAATTTATTAGATTATACAGAAATATTGCAAATAAAAACTAAAAATCTAAGCAAATCACTTTATTTGCGAGGAATTATTTTATTTATGCGATTTATTTCAATTTTGTAAAAATTTATTTAAAAGGCCGTTAAAGCAAAAAATTAAACAATGACAATTGTTTGGATTTTGTTTTTTTTTATTTCATTATTTGAATCTTTTTGTTTTGCTTATCACAAAAATATACTCTCTCATTGCTTGTTCAATTCCAACCAAAAAAGGCCGCTTACGTTTTTTTGTACAAAATGTATCATTTTCGACAAAAAAAAATTAAAAGTCGTATTAAACACTAGTGAGTACAAATAAAGTAAAAAAGTATTACAAAGAAAACCAAGTGATTTTTTCGGAATTTAACAAATAATAAAAGGGTAAATCAAATTGGTTGGGCAAAAAATGTTTTGTTTTATAGAAACATGGTCACTTTATAGCTACTTCCAAACGGTTTCGGATGTATGTATATATATATATATATTTCGTATGTATGTATATAATAATTTTCGATATAAAACTTGAACACCCTTGTATTTTCGTACGAATAGCTTTAGGGAGCTTTATTTACTAAAACTTTTATTTTAAAACAATGGCTGAAATCATCGGCTAAAAGTGGTCACATTTTGTATGAATATAAATAATCTAGATACACTGTCAGATATCTACAAGAATACCTACTAGATAATTATAATAAAAAATACAATAGAAAGGGAATTTTCGTAATGTTTTGCTGGATCTTTTACTTTGGAAAGCATACATTTGAATACATGCAATACTAAATACATGTAGATATATATATTTTGCCTCACGAGATAAGCTATTGCATTTTTGTGCATCTTTGCTCAATGCTCTTTCACTACTATGACTTTTATCGCAGAACTGATCAATGTCACTTTATAACCTCATTTAACAACATCAGGTTTCATTTTTTACAAGACTATTTCGATCTAACACTGTAGGTTGATGTTAACGAAAGCTTTTTTGTTGCGTTTCTTTAATAGTGCGAAATTAATCCAATCGTGCTTTCACCAAATTATAAAATTGCAATTTTCAAACGCATTTCTACTCAACTCTTTGAAAACCGTTAAACTTACAGTTGTTTAATGAAATATTTGCAAAATGTAAAAGTTTGATGTCGAAGCAGCTGATTACGTTCTCAGTAATAAGACAGTATGTGTAGATTCACGGTTTGCGCTGTGAGTTTTTATAAAAATTCTCTAGAACTGTCATATTTCCAAATGGAAACCGTACACGTTTAAGTAGTTTTACAGTAGTTTCCACATGGCAGTAACCCTTGAAAAGCAATTACTGTACTTTGGAAGCTCAGATTTCTTTGAACAAATAGCAACAGCAGTAGGCTTCCATCATCTGACTATCTTCCTCAACACACATGAAAGCAACGTAGGTACTTTCAGAAACGTCCGGAAGACGTTACCTGGTTTTTCTCAGTTTTTCGCATCATCCGACTGGATTGAGCCTGCGGCTGAGAAATCCATTATTATGTTTCTCATGTGGTGTATTCAATAACCATAAACAAAATTAAGAACCCAATGACCGGAAACAGAGTTGGGCAATTTAACAGATCCAATGTCAATCTCTGACCCAAGCCATCAAATCTGAAGATCTCGGCGTCACGCTATTGTTAAAATTTGCGAAAGAACGACGATTTTCACGCTTTTGGTACATCCTTTTCGGTTTTTACGATCTGTGGCCGAAGCGTTTCATCAAGCGCGCTTATACGGAACAGGCCGAACCAATTCCGATAATCGACACCAAAGCGGTGACAGTCTGTGAACATTTTAGAGCGGCTACGTTAAAATAACGCCAATCTCCTACCTCGAACTAGGAGGAAACCGCCTACTAAAGAAGCACACATAATGCGACTAGATAAGTACCGAAAACAGTGCCCATAAGCGTAGACAGACACTGTAGTACCAATAAATTTCTAAAACAAGAAACTAAACTAGTAAAATCATGAGCTGATAACATCTAACATCTCATCTTCGGGAACATATGGGTCATAAAATAAAAAAGGAACAAGACAACTCCGAGTACCATAAATATGCAAGCGATATCCCGATTGCTCATATCGCAGCGGGCGTTGTCCGGCTCGAAGGACCATATTAATTTAATTAAATTTTATATCGCATACTTTAAATATCTTTCCGTCGTACTGGAAACATGGGAAAAATAGCTCATGTACGTATGGTGAAGGCCAGTCCGTATATTTTAGCCGATGACGAGGGATATTTGTCTTGAAGAGTCTTTAACACTTTTATCTGTTCCGGTTCCGTGTTGCTGGGTGTTGTTTGTTGTCCGCCTCAATTAAAACTTTAATTAACTGCGACTTTTTCGTCTTACTGTTTTACTTCACAATATGTCTCGAATCTTTGATACGAATCTCTTCAAAAAACATTTGAACTCTCAATGCGAAACTGCTAAGGAAGGCATCGAAAAGCTCCAGTAAATCAATCGAAAAATCAATGTTTTGTGGAATATTGTTTTCTAACCATCAGCTTCCCAAATAAATTAAACCACAGGTAAAATCGATAGGTCCCTGATTTGCATGGAAAGTTCGCATTTTTCTCGACAAATTTTACTGAGTCCCTTTATTCAAAGACGAAGTCGCCCCCCTGGCGAAAAAAAATTGAAATTTCCTGTAGGCTTCTTACTTTCATAAAATAAGAGTATGTAGGGAATCCAGTGCCATTAAAACAACATATCAAAGTATGTTATCTCTCATGTAAATTTGTTCAAAGGCAGAAGCAGCCAAACAAGAAAACTCGCAAAAAAGCAGATTCTGAGTTTTTCCGTTTTCACGTTGTGTTCGGATTATACTCAATTGTTTTCCAGTTTGGGCTATGGTTACTTAATGTAGTTAATTATGGGATGCCCTTTTCCCCAATTGTATCGTAAAAGATACGTTTTCTTAAATTTACAAAATACGTTATGTTGATAAGTTTAATACCGTGGTAAGTAAACGATTTTAAAATTTAAAATCGAAATTACTGCAATTGTTCGGAAAGTGATTCTACACGCTTTTTTTCTTGCGCTCTTCTCGTTATAACGCGTATAGTATTTTCTTTACAATTTTTTGATGAATTTTCAACTGTTCAACTTATTAGATTTATTTAATTTAATTAATTATTTCATTTAAAGGCATTTTAGTTACACTGTGAGTCAATGCTGTTCTTCATTTTCACCTGCAGACATGAAACTTTCCACATTATTTTGTCCATCATATTTATCATCAAGTCTCAATAGAAGCAATTTCCTGATAGTTTGTTATACTCACAATTGAATCGCCAATGCAAATTTCATTTCCTCAAAGGTATCTTAAGATCCATACAGTTTCTAAATTCTGCCCATCGAGCGAATAATGAAAGGTTTTGGTAAATTGCGCTGGAGTACCATTTGATCGCAAAAGAATCTTGCAAAAAAATGTTGATAGAAAGAGTAGGTATATACTCTTTCAATCAACGATTAAAGCGTTAAATACGATTAACGCGGAAGAATACTCGAGGAAGGAAGCTGGAATATAGACACCAGATCAATATAAGGTTCGTAACAGGTCTACAGAGCGACTACGTGAATATCGAAAGAAATTAAGTTAGAAAGACATGAGTCGCAAAATTCCGTTGTCTCACCAAGAGTTTCTAACCGGTTTTTGAAACTTCAAGTTGAAGAACATTGGAAATTAAATATAGTTAGTTAAATAAAGTTAGAGGGGACTTGAAGAAGCAATATCAGTTGAGTGCTTGAGAAAATCGACGCAGAAAACTTCGATTCAGTGTCGCCATTTTCCCATGAAAAATTTCAATTTTCGAATGCTGCATATTTGGTCATTCACTTCATCGCCTAATCCTTCCACTTCTCTGATCGTTTGAAAAGAAAAATGTAGTTTTTCGAAACCAGAAACAGCACATTAGACAAATGTGCGGACAAACTTAGTCAAATGAACATGATCCTCTGCAAGGATTGATTCATTTCTGTTTACGCATCAACTTATTTCAGGACCCTCCTAGCGTATATTGAAAAAATTATAATTAAAGTACACACTGTGAACACACGTGGATCGTTGGTATGTTAAGGGCAGCGTGGACAGATTTACAGCCGTTCAATATCGGATTACTGTGTTGTGTGTTTAAGATTGGATTAATTTATACCGGACCCAACTGAGTTTCTAAATAGTTCATCTAGACATGCATCTTTTAAAGCTAAATATAAACAAATAAAGTAAAATTAATGGAACATACGTGTGAAGAGTCCAAGTGCTCCTTCCAGCAAAACAAGTTTCCCCCAACTGATTATTATTGCAGAACTTACTGCTGTCGATTAATTCTGATGTGATATACCGATAATTTAAAATAAAAATATAATAAACTAATCAAATATTATTATAAGCAGTGCTGTATATCAAATTGTTACACACGGCTAGAGTCTAGAGAGAGGCTCTTGCAAAAGTCTTAATTTTGCAGAACTTGCTGCTGGGAGAAAGATAGTCTTGGACTTGTTCTGATGAGACCAGGACCAAGATCAGTTTCGCTTCTGACTTGAACATTTTCGAGTGAAAAATACTAGTCGATTAATTGCAGTATTGGATTTCGATACTAAAACAACGATGAGACGCTGAATTTTCCTAAATTCAAACTTTGTTTCCACTTTTATGATCAACAAGGAAGAGAAAAGGTCTCTCGACAATTTTCCGAGCGTCGCTCCATTTCCGAGTAAAAAAATTAGTAAACTTCGTAATAATTGACAATGAAAATGTTTCCAAATAGCAAATATGATAGTTTAATTAGAACGCTTACATGTGCTGCAAATAAAATTAGAAATCTAAAAATTTAAGAAAAAATCACAAATTTATATTAACTTGAAAAGTCAGAGATTTTCCTTTAATTGCTAGAGTAAGAGACTGTTCTAAACGTTGGTCGAAAGCAAAACATCAATAGCAAATAGCCGAAAAGAGTTGAAAGGGAACTTTTGGGATCAACTGAAGCGCTCAAATCCATCAAGAGCAACAGAAAAGTTAATCACATTTTTTGTGATTTTAAAATAACAATCTTAAGTATTACTCAAACAAATAAAAATTTGAAAAATGAAAAATGGGTCAAAAGTAAGACAACATACACATTGGCGGGGAATTTTTTGTAAAAAATAAGTTTGCAAGAGATTGATAAATGTAAATTCGGTAGGATTTTGTGGTGGTCTTTCTTGCCTTACTTGATTGAGAAAATGCCCACAATAGGGTGTTAAGTGTGGCAAACATTACAGTAATATAATTTTTTTGCAAAAAAAGTCTTCATAATAGATTTTAAAGCGAATTTAAATTGAAATCAAATATTTTCCGCCAAAAACGCCGAATCCGTATCGTCGGTTGCCTATCCCGATTATGACGTAGCAGGTCATATCAACAAAGTGTCTCGTGTTTATTTTGTTATTTTCGCAGCTCTGTTTTAYTATTTAAGTTATCGYGATTATCATTATTTTATTGATTATTATTATTATCTTGCATAATGGAAAATAGTGACWTGTATGGATAACAAAATAAGTGGTGTTGTGTGCCAGGATGCAAGAATACCTCAATAAGTGCTCCAAACGAACTCTTTCTAACTGTTCCCCGTGATTATGCACGTAAAGTTTTATGGTTCAAAGCAGCTAGACGGRATGTTGCTAAATCAACATCAATGTTTTTTTGTTGCGAGGATCATTTTAATGAAAGTACGAACAAAAAGCTAATGATGAGGCAGACAGAATAGGCCTTCGATCGTACTCTGTGTTCTGGGCAAATTCTACCTTGTACAGTGCACAAAGAACCATCGCGTTTCAATTTCACATATCCGATATCACCATATTGTTCTCGTGATGCCCAAAATAAAAATGTAAGAGTTCATTTTACTTTTAAAGCAGCTATGTGTATAAGTTAGGTTAAGCTGAATAAGTGAAATTCTATATATTATTTACCTAATTTAAACCAATACAGACAGATTAGTATATTAAGGAGAAAGTAACTAATAATTAATTTACGGATTTTTACTCACGCTACTGCTTTGACACCCTTAAATTCAGCTGAATTAAAGCGTTTGTTGTTTTTTTTTAAATTCGCTAACCATAAAAATATGTACACATGGTAAATTGTTTGTTGTCGCTTTAAGGAATCTTTCTGAAGCCACTTTTTAGTTCAACGCAAACTATAAATAATTTAAATCCACCAAATAATTAATGAAACACAACCACACAACTAAACACTATGCACAGAACGTAAACAGTCTGCCATTTATATGATCAGAGACGTCACAACCAATAGGATTGCGTTTTACAGATTCATGAATAATTTGAATTTTAGCTGAATTTGTTTATTAAATATTTAACAAAATAGCAATAGATGGATAGTATAAACTCATTTAATCTTTCATATATATATATTACCGTAGATTAATGTTCAGTCTGTAGAAATTTTGGATACAATGAAAACACTCTATTTCGAATCAAAGACCGAGGTCAAGAATAGTATGGATCATTACGAAAACTTGGGCTCAATTTGCAGCCACGAATGAGCCCAAACGGCTCAAATTATGTGCCCATCTTCATTCCCATGGTTTTCACTCCATTCTTTACTCAAATGAAAACGAAAACTACTCAAAAAAAAATTAGCAAACCTACAGGTATTTGGACAAATCATCAAGTTACTTGGCATTTCGTGTGCAGATCTTGAGCATTTTTCCATGAGAAATAGTTTCAAACTTGCACCGCCACCACTGTGAATTTTAAAGCACCTCAACCCACTTGGTACCGTTTCATGTAGGCGACCAGACCTGAACCTATTTCACTGGTAGATCTGATCTAATTGCTCTCGAACACGCTCCGAACAGTTCCCAGCGGCCCATCGCCTGCAGGATGTACGAAAATCAGTTAGCAGCAATAAAAGGGTTTTCGTCTAAAATGCGAAAGTCACAAATCGCACCCCGGGTGGTCGGAACGGAATAATCTGCCCGATCACCCCAATAAAATGTCACCTAATAAGAGCCGGGCCACGTTTTCTTCCCATACCCGTACGGGTGTCCCAAGAATGTCGAGTGGCTCTTTTTTACCAGTTTTATTTGCCAGTCACCGCTTTAAATTTGTCTTATGTAGATTCTATCTGGAACATACAAGATGCCCGGGTTTTATGTTTACTTCTTTGAATGGGCACTTTATTGGGTTAACACTCTGCACCAGATACTTGACGTCGGAATCGATTTGAGGGCGGTCTAGGCTTGTTTAGGATCCATAGAATTTTTTTACACGAGATTATGTATCAGTTTCACGATTGATTTTAAAGCTTCTCTGCTAGGGCCAGGAATCGTCATTCAAAAATATTTCATCAACCTTTTTTTGGCGCGTATACACACAAATAATATATTGTGGTCACATGACTAAGACAACGGGATTTTGAAATTATTGTTCTTTAAATACTGTTTGGGTTTGTAAGCTATTGAAGGCTAATATTTACGCATCTTCTATAGAGCTTTTACAATCGAGTATTTCAAAATCAGTAAATCGCTTGAATTAATTCAGTTGAAACTCCTCATCGGCATCAACTACTAATCCACAAGGTACACACACCAACTTTTACTATACCATTAATTACGGTTTCCTTGGTATTAATTGTGTTAATTGGTTTGTAAAATAGTGGCCGCTTTTTGAGCTTAATTATTCGACTACCGAAGAATCGTTAATTTATATGCATGTGGGATGTTATTGCTCAAAGCAATATTGAGATGTACGTGAGATGTTTCGGTAGTGGTAGAAAATTCGATTTTTTCGGTAATTGTGATAATTGATTTGGTAACCGATTGATTTTTCTCACATGATAATGAACCGAACAAACTGAATTTCTTCATCAGCTTTGTTCCTGATTTTAAGTGACTGTTGCAGTCTCAACTGAAGTTTTACTAGTAAATTTAGTAGAAAAATTCAGGTAAATTGGCAGAAAACCATGAAGATTCCCAGTTAGAATCTGAAGACACTTTTGGCAAGGTTTTGCCAACAATGAGAGCAAATTGAATTCTTGAATTTGAGGCCGCAGCCTCGTCAGTATTGAAAGCTGCGTGAGGGCAAAAGCCATGAAAGCTGTTATTAATTTCGACGATTGATCGGACCTGAAGAATGCCCATCTACGCCTAGACAATAAAACCACAATACATTTCATCAAGTTTCCCCATTACGGAATCCTGAAAATCCTTTTGCAATTAACGATTGATCATTAGTTTTTGTCACTGGTAGAAATGACCTTTGCATGTGACCTGTTGCGCCCACAAATTGGTGGGCGTTTTATCATAAATCAGTCTTTTTCGAATAATGAGCACTGCTCTTGAATGCGTTTTTTGGCTCTTGAAACCGATTGTCAATATAGTTTCTCCGCGCTCGATAATTAATGAGCAAATCGAATTCACACGGTACCTGCGTATCGCTAACAACAAAGATTACGTGCATGTTCGATTAGTTATAATACGTTGGTACCAATCAATTATTTTTCTAAGTGGGACACCATATCACATTCTGTGCAGCTTATTACGTTGTACCTGGTGTAGAAAATTCGCTCTAGGCGATGTCTTCTTCAGCTCTTTATCGCGCGTTTTTACCGCGTATGTGCAACAGAGGTTGTTGAAAAATGATCACAAGGAAATCACATAAAATTCGTTTCAGTTTCTCAAAAATGCCTTTTGTTTGAACTGATGTAGAGAGATTGAGATTTTCTAAGAATAATTAGAATTAGAATTGCTTTCTCATTTCAAGAAGTTCTTCCTTCATTTTTTTGGCACTCGGGCAGCCTCTTTTAGCAGAACAGTTTGGAAGAATCTTAATTCTTCAATCTTTGGGATCTTCTCAATTTAGTTTTATCATTTAGAAATACACGTATTGATAAATTATGAATATTTTATCGTCTATAAATATAAAGTGAAAAAACCAGTTGATCACATTTGTTAGATCCTGCAATAAAATCTGCATTTCAGTGCGTATTTTACTCCATTGATTCTGTTACAGAACAGCTCAACTTTCCTGCAAAACCTCAATTCACAACATCAGTGTCCCTTGCTTATGAAGACGATTGGATCTCATACCACGATTGAGTGTTTAAAGAAGATTTTGAAAATTCAGCCCATTTCTAACTATAACTGTTGCGAAGTTCCTTAGAAGTTTCGGGCCAAGGAAAATATACGCTAAACGGGTTCAATGTTTTCCTTTATCTTGTTCTAATGTTTTTTCTTCAGCTTATCAATTTGAACCATAACTTTTTTTCGAAAGACCGCTTTCTTGTGGTCAATTCAGTGGATTGATGCGTTTCTTATGTAGAATACTTCACGTGTTTAGTATTCACAAGCAAGGTAAACTTTATGCATGTTATACATTTGAAGTTTTGAAGAGCATAATCGAAAAACTAACCTTCAATACTCTGTACCTTATCTTCAACAACTAGACCTCAACGCATAGTTGCCGTGGTAATTTGTCACAAAATCATGAAATTTACATTTTGAACCAAAATCTTCCTTGTACCTAATATATTCCCATAACCGAAAAATTGAAGCAGGTGAATAACGTTGTTTTCTTAATTTCCCATTTCGTGTCTTTGCTCCATTTTCTACCGCCACTGAAAGCAATTAAGTAGATACGATGCTGGACCAATACAGCCCCCATAAAAGGTTTTCGACATTAAAACCCAAATTTGAATTCGCCTCTAATCTAAATTGTACGTCTCCTAATTCCAGCAAACGGCGTTTTGGGCGTCGATAAACATATAAAATACATAAAATTTACATAGTTCAAATTAATTTTCAGGTAAAAGGCATTGATTGCCCCGATATACTGGGTATTTTTATTAAAAATATAAATTTGGACTAATGTCAACGTAATGAGGCGCTATTGCGTGCTCGTAAACACTTAGAGCGATCATTAGTTATTTAAATAAAGTCGGCTAGAGGATTTAGAGGTTTGTGTAGAAGAGGTTTGGTGTGCAAGGAAGACTTGAAAATGTGTGCAAAATAGTAAATGGGGCGTGTGTTTGCTGATTTCTCGGAGGTGTTTGACGAAAAACTGCAGATGTTGGAAGTCCTTTGGTGTTTTCTTAAGAATAGAAAAAATAATTTTTCAATTGGGGCCATGTTTCTTTGCAGTGACATCTGGAACGGATCAATGGATTTTGATGATCCCATTATGTTGGGCGATCTTTTATTAATCGCAATGTTTTCAGTTGATGTTTAAGTATGTCCTAAGTAGATCCCTTCCTTAAGTAGATCCAATATGGTCTTCAATAACCAAAAGGCTTTTAAAAATAATGTAGATAACGATTTTATTGTTTCTATCTATTCGAACTCTAAGCTCGTTTGCATTTTTCGACAGTCTGGCTATCTAAAATTTAGTGTTTGTGATAATTGCTTCTCGAGTGTTATGGTACAGTTAGAGATTGTTTGGGGAAAAAAGCGGTTTTTCATAATGAATTAATGATGTTTCCGTGATTTTCGGTGATATTTTACGTGAAAAGGCCGATTAATTCGAAAAGATAGCCATGAGACAACAGATCGGCGTGGGTCGGTATTGGAAAACGTCTTATTCAAAACCATTAGTTTTAATGTCCATGTTCACAAGTTGTTTGAATAGATTGCTGTTATATTTCAACTTCAATTCCGATATTTTCATTAACCTACAATGTTTATGGGGAAAAATGCTTGCGATCTAACCATTGACGGACGGGCAATCATTCATTCTGCTCATCTCCTAGCACAGAGGCAGTAAAGTAGTGCCCCTAAGCCACTTACCACTTTCAATACGTGAATATAAATTGGAATTTATATTTTATTATGGCCTGGTTCGTATTTTCTGAGCGCGGTAATTGTTTGATGAAGTTTCTCGAGATACCCAGACGTTTTCCTGCCAGTTCTAATTAGTTAAACAAATTTTGCTATTAAGCTCTCATAGCATCCCGACAATGTAAAATTCTTCAGAAGTTTCATATGTTTCAGTTACTTTTTCAGCTTCATTCACAAAATTGTTGTTTGGTAACCAATAGTTTATTACGGGATATTATTGTTTTTTTTGTAAACGAGTTCTGTGTAATGGCCAATTAAACTACTTTCGGCTAACGAATAAACCCGGCCATTAAAAACAAACATCAATTATCGTGAGATCTTCAAATATTTGCACACACAACGCTGCATACTAAAGTAGAACAACCACACCTAAAACACCACAGTAAATATGGTGAAATGTAAGATAAAATTCGTAAATAACTGGACAGCATTTTCATGTTAGATTGCTTCGATATGAGGCATTATTAGTCGCTCATCTTTTCTAATTAGAAAAATAAGCGGGTCTAGATCTGGATACTGTGCCGGCCCGTGTAGCTAACGGCAAACGATTATTTATATTGTGGAAACTTTGCAACCAATGAACTTTTGTCTTTCACTCTGGTGAAAAAAAATTGTCTCCTCTCATATATAAACTCTATAAACACGTTATAGTGACGAACAGTACAGAAGAAGAATGCATTGAACAGAGGAGAAATTGCAGTAAGTTGCCCAAGCAAAATAGGAATTGAAACATTAAAAAACGAAAACAAAAAAGAAGTTGAATATAGTGGCCCTTCACTCTAGCCAACCCTGAAGAGGACAATTATAAATTCCGGATATTAAATATTGAAAAGTAATCCACAGCAAATGTGAAAACATTCGATGAAACACTATTACGGAGCAATGGCGTTTCATCATAAAGGCGAGCTAAAAAGTTTTTTTAAACACCAAGCAGACATGCATATGGAACAGCTTTAGGACTTAGGGATTTTGGTCATGAATCGTCAACTTGGGCTATAGACAAATAAGGAAAAAGTTCTTGTTCTTTCTATGTTTGAAGACTCAGCAATAAAATCCTCTACTGCGTAAAGATATTTTTCACAAGCCACTCGAACGCCAATGGAAGTGAAGAAGCCAAGACAATTTAACAAAAAATGAGATTGATTACATAATCAATATTTCAAACAATCGTAAATGCTGCAAATATGTCTCAGATTTAAATAGAGTCGACACAGGAAGCGACCATAGAATGGTCCGGGCATGTTTTAACATTGAAACCAAATCATCATGTAAGTTTTCCTGACTGCATTTCTAATTTCAACATAAGCAATATCCCTGGGTTTCAGTCATTAATTTAAAATATCACAATTTAATCATTAAAAAACGTTTCGGTGTTTTTCCACCGTCATCAGTTTGTTCGGGTAAGTGGTGCAAGTTTTGGGACACAAAACTTGCGTAGCAATAACCGCCAACCAAGGAACAACGTCTTTTTATGCGAAAATAATTAATTTGCCTTTTTTGAGCATATTTCACTTTCAATAAAATAAGTAAATCCGGTCATTTCAATGCCGTTTACATACAGATACAAATGAAACAACCGACAAATTCCAGGAAAAATAACCGAACAAAAGATATTTAATATTTCACTCATTGATGCTCTCCGTTTGAATCTCAATAGCTTCGTGAAAGGAAAATATGCAGTCTAGAAAAACGGATTAAAACTGCACAGTTTAACAATAGAGCACTATTTAGCAAATAGAAGACTAGGTAGAGTTAAGCTCTTAGTGAAGCTGGTTTTAGGACTGAAGCATTTCGACGCAAACAATTGCAACTCTCAGAACTGATAACGTTTTGGATAATCCATTCTTGTTGACAAATAAAGCAATTTTAAGAGAATCAGAGCCGTTTTCCAGAAACGCTTTAATCTATTCCGGTGCGATCATTTGAGCGGAAGTGTTCTTTGGACAAACATTTTGGATTTGTTTGTCCGATAAATGAACATGTTGTTAAGGTCCGGGATCGCATTTAAATTAAAATACCACATGTAATCCAGAAAAACATTTTCAAGCTCGTGTTACTTCTGGCTCTACATCATTTTCTACTTATGCTGAATTGAGAGCATCGTTAGTTCAAAGAGCTGTTTTTTCGGAAGCAAAGAATAATTCAATTTCAACACATAAGACATGTGTTTTGTGGTGTGAAAAGTAGAAGTACGTGTAGAGTTTTCCATATATGCTTCAGTGGGTCCCATGGTCCAGGGAACTCCGTCTACAAATGTAGTAATAAAATAATTTTTCGACTACAGTTTTATAATGGTGGAATGTTTTTCTCTAATAAATTGATATTTAGGAACCACTCTGTACCTAATTTTTTAGTAGCCTCCTAGTTTTTTATGCAATTTACCATTTAGCTACTTATTTCAGTAGTCAGTGCAAATAATTTTTCACTTATCTAGAGCTTTTTCATCAATCACATAATATATATTTTCCTCAGAAGAATCCAGATAAAATAAGAGTGAACTCATTGTTCCCAATTGTGCAAAACATCCAGTATGTACAAATATTAACGTGAGTTGGTTTGGGTTATTTCAATAAAGGCACTATGCAAACTGCCACAAAAAGTATGAAAAATGGACAAAATCAGGCATTGGCCTTGAAATAATGCTTCCGTAAAATACGTAGGATATTTATTAATTGATATACTTTGTGCTTCGCCTGTAAGCAAAACAATACATTTTTTAGGGCAGAACCATTAATGCAAAAATCCCTATAGATACAAAAAAGTATGCACGTATTACACCAATAAACATTGCAAAATCAACAGCTAAACTGAGACAACTTTCCTTAAGATAAGGAAAATTGTGATTATTATGACAAACTCGTGGAAATTCTAATTCAAACTATTAAGTTTGAAGCATATATTAATATGCTGCAATGTAATGAAAATAATACAAAATGTCTGTTTATCTTGTTACACTGTTCCGTACTTGTTATTTGTTATTTTTGTGTTTCTTCTCGAAATTGAATTTTGTTGAAATGTGAACGGTTCTGTTCTATTCTGTTAATATAGTTGTTAGAGCAAACCATTCCATGTTGGTAAGGGGAAAATAGTTATCCAAAGATTCAATTCAATTCAAAGAGCAAATGTGTTGCTTAGCCTTTCAAGGAAACTTCCATTTCGTTTGGCTCAAAATCTAAAACTCTTATAATTCATTTCTTATTGCACAGTCAATATTGAACTGCGACTGTTTGTGAAACTTTTTTGCCTATCCATATGTTCTTTGAATTCACTCGCTGTTCGAGTAAATTTAAGTAAAGCATAAAATCCACAAGTTTACACAAATTTACCATGAAAAGTCGAAAACCACATCCGACAAAGTTGCTGGACGTTTTTAACTGATGCAGCTTAAGAAATAGTTTGCTCTAATGGGACCCACAAATGTCTTTTGTTGAAAGTAACATGGAAAACACACCTCCATCACATAGACACACCGTCGTATTTCAATCAGGTCATGTTTAAATGGTTTAAGTATAGATTCCAGTTAAAGTATAGAACTTTGGGTCGGTGTCTCATTTTTTGCATCATACTCTTTAGTAACATCATTGATCATCTGAATAATGCTCGATATTGATTGTCCCCTATTAGAAGTGGTAATTTACAAACGAAATTTCTGTAGTTCGTTTGGTTGGACGTTTCTACGTTGAAGACCGATAAAAAATGCACAGCGCAAAATGGCATGTGCCCAACACAGTGATTTGATATTCAAGAGGCAGCACGTCCGGCGGTAGGGCAAATTCGACATCACATAAATCAGCAGCTCGTTGTTACACACGTTATGGGGCACTATCCTGCATTTGCAAAAGGCCTTATTTGAATACAGGATACGTGTACCGGTACGACTTGACTCAGGTTAGATTTCAGATGATGTCGTTTTGACGACCGTGACTGTAAAGCTTGCGAATGAATGGGCAAGACAATACTCGGCTTATTGATGGCAGAAATCAGTCAACGATATGATAATTCTTCAGTTCATTCAATGAAGACAAATGATGAGCGTCCTTGCCTTGGCATGATGTCTCAAAAATTTTTTAAAAAGGAAACTGCAACTCGGCTTATTCTTATCAGACCTTTGGATCAACCTGCAGAACTATCGTATCGAATTGGGAATAAGTTTTAACAAATCTCCTGCCAAAGGGTACAAAAGGGTCAGAAGAACTCCTTCATTGAACTGCATGCTTGAGCCTAAGTTTGACCATGATGGAAGAACCGCACCTGAGTTTGAGGCAATTTGAACAAGATCTGCACTCATTCCAAAATCGTGTTTCGCAGCATTTGCTACAAAAAGCAGCTTGAACACAAAGACATGTGTACTTTTTAAACAGTTTTTGAAGGTCAAAATTGAAACTGAAATGGTCAGTTGGACTCCAGCTGTTCAGAAACCATTTTTCTTTCCCTTTATCGCCATTCTTCAGTTTTTAGCTCAATAGATACTGAACGAAATACTTACGTGTTGAATATTTTACATTTTTAATCTCAGTTAATCTGTTAAGAAAATGTATGACTCTTGTTGCATTTTAAAAGCAAATTTAATTACTGCTTTCTTGTTGTTCAATTGCAATTAGAAGTTTGTATTTTCATTTAATTTATTTTTTCGTCAGCTGCTAATAAATGTCTACATTTCCTGAGATTGTTTTATGTTTTCGTAAAGACGCTGTGGAATTGCTTCGGAACTTTGGCTGTTTTGTTTAAAATGTTGCTTTCTTCAATTCCAACGTCTTTTCTGCATCGTTCTGGAAGCTTTTTTCGATTCGTTTTAATCCTTCGATCCTTTTAATTAATAATCGATTGCTTATTTATAAGGCAGAGCATTAATACCACTTTAGATTTACAAAATACCTTTAGAACTTTTAAAACACACGTTTTTCAACATCAAAATTAATTTTTTTTCAGGCAATGAATTGCTGCGAACTTCCAAATTTATTACTTCATTAATTTAAAACTCAAATGTAGATTAGATGATTTATGTGGATATTATTACCGATTTCTCCTGGTCTTTTGCGTTTCTCCTATATTTTGTGTGTAGAAGGAAGCATTTTGCCGAGCATCAGCCAATTGGTCTACGTGATTTTTCCGAAAAATGCCTTCTTTCTTTGCCAATTTCTTATCGAAGAACGTCCGTTGGTGTTTATTGTCTGCATTTATCATATTTTTTCAAGTTCAATCAAGTTTTGTAATTCTTCCGTTTTGTACAACTTCCAAGAGTATTTCTTCATTAATTCAGAACTCAAATGTAGATTAGATGATCGATATGATCGATGTAAATATTACAACCGATTTCTCTTGGTCTTTTGCTACAAGGAGAAGGAAGCATCTTGCTCAGCTTAAGCCAAGATTTATCTACGTGATTTTTCCGAAAAATCCGTTATTTCTTTATCAATTTCTTGTGGTTATTGGCTGCATTTATCATTTACATTGCGAAGAATTTGTTACACTCTCAACATGTTTTAAATGTATATTTTTTGGGTTTGTAACAATCGCATCATAAGCTTTTGTTCCTCGAACTTTTGGGTTTCAAGTGTAATTTTCATCAGCACATTTTCATCTCCATTTTATCGATTCCATAATTGTTTCTACTAAACTAAAGCAATGCTGTTGAGTATTTTCAATCTCAATTAATGTGGTAAACAAATTTATTAGTGATGTTGCATTTCAATAGCAACTTTATTCAATTATTTATTAGTTTGTATTTTAATTTTATTAATTTTTTCGTCAGCTGCTAATAAATGTATATTTTCTGAGATTGTTCTATGTTTACGTAAGGACCCTGTGGAATTGCTTTTGAACATCGGCTGTTTGTGTTACTGTGTATGTTTTTTGAAAATTTTACTTTGTTCAATTTCAACCTTTTTTGCATCGTTTTGGAAACCTATGGTTTTACCTTAGATTCCTCAAATCAAGCAGAGACACATTTTTCAACATCAAAAATTTGTTTGTTAGATAATGTCGTAATTCAACTTATAAGTTTATGTATTTATTAAATCAATACGCAAATGTAGATCAATAAATTGATTGCATCTAAATATGTATGTATGAAAATTGATGAAATGAGCTGAAAACTGTAAAGAAAAGGAAGCGTATTATTTCCTATTATATTGGATTTATAATGTATTTTGTCTTTTTTCAATTAGGTAAAATATCGATCTTCCTTTTGCCAATGCATCTTTGATTATCAAATAAATATTATTAAAATTTATTTTCTATAAAATGCATTGAGAGCTGTGATCTCTTCAGTTGTTACGAACATACATTTTGCTCTAACTGAACCTTTACTTAGTCTTTCTGAGCTTCTTGAATTTTTGTGTCTGTTGTCTCATGAATTCGCGTTTATATTGTTATCTGTGTAAATGTTTTAGCTTCGTGTGACTGTCTTCAAATTATACAAGCTGGTTTATTTAGGATGGCTACTGGCCATATTTTTGAAACTACTAAGCACGGAAACTCAGGCAGAAAATTCCCCGAAAATTATTTGTAAGATTCGCATTGAAAAGTAAATATGAAAAATCTAAATATTTACGGAAATTCCCCGATTACTATTGATTACATTGTCTGAAACCAAACGTCAAAATGAAAATTTGAAAGCAACTTTAAACAATTTTCTTATGTTCACTCAGTGCTTAACTGCTTCAATTGATTATTGAGTCATTAAGTCTTCGTTTGCAGTAATTTGGTTGCAACGTTTCGCTAGCACACATGACCATCATTTTTACAGATCTTTTAATTTCAATTGCTTACAATGTCCTGATGACAACCTAACAACTCGAAAACTAGCGGTTTTTCTAATGATGGACGCGACATTCCTCCAGATAATTTTAAAATTTTGGACTTGTTTCGATGCTTGCAAGGTGTTTAATCGTTTGAAAATCGCCGGGGATATTAAGATTTTCAATTGCCTCCCTTTGTAGGAAAATGCGCAACCAGAAAACACTTGCAGACTTTCTCTGATTTTATGAACCTCATGAGCAAGGAGCTCACCAAAAATGTGGAAGATTTATTATACTTATAATAAGCCTGAATAGGTTTAAGATATTAACAGAGCATGAATGTCCTACATGGTTGAAGTCATTCCACGTGAAGGAAACCCATTAAAAGCCCTAATTTTTTTACCTGGTGAGTTTCAAGAAACTGGTAAATTCCAAGGAGCATATTTGCCATTGCACTTAGAACAAGCTCCAGCTGTGTTCCCTTTCTGTCCACCTAACCCGAAATCATTAAATTTTTGACGGAACGTCGCCTAATGGCCAAAACGCCCCAGGAGCCACATGGACCATAAATAAGTACGATCAAACTCGTATTTTATTAAATACAATAAATCGCCGCCACTGTAATCTCTAGTTGACACTGCTCTTTCAGTATTTTATGATCGGCGATCTTAATAACTTACACAGTTGTATCGTATTCGGGGACAAGAATCCCAGAAAGACAAATAAATGTGGAATTCTTTTAAAATATCGGCGGCGTGACATTGTACCGGGTTCTATCAGAAAATGTGGCTCGATTTTGCATGTGAACATTAAGAAATTTACTAGCGCGAAATGAAGCAAAAATATACACTTGCAAATTTTTTTGCGTGATTTTCAAGGCACCATGAGTGACAACTCAGCACATGCAACGCTAGAAATACAGGTCGTCTTTATTGAGGGTCCGTGGTAGAGGCCCAAACGTGCTTGTCACCTTTATTTCTGTAGTTTACAACCTCCATTGACGCCTTTTTATGATCTTTACACAGTCGTTTGCACAGCAAGGCAAAGAACCAAGAACTGGCGGCTATAGAGATTTTGGAAGAGCTGAAAAGATAAAGAGGAGAAGTGATCTGGCTTTATATAATAATAAATGCTCCCGTAAAATGAGGCAACTGAATAAGCCAGTATCACATCAAAGTTGAAACAAATGATCATTCTTTTCTAGCAACATTCCACTCAAGTCGTGTGCTCCGTATCAGGTTACCAGCCAATAAACAATTGAGAGAAGTGAGGAAAAACGATAGATCCTAGCCCAGAGACAGCACAATAATCTAAAGATAATTCAATAACGCTTTAGAGAAAATCGTCGCCGTAAAGAGTGAGATTTTAAGTGACAGCGTCGACGGCATACTATGATCCCATCACAACCAATTAAGAACCGTTTAGTTAGGTGGACATTTTATGTACCTCGATATCTTTAATCGGCGGAATGAAAGCTAGTTTTAAAGAGCCTGGCACTAAAGACAAGGCAGGTGAGAATCCTGGGTGGCCTAACAAGGCGACATGAACCATACAGCACGAGAAAGATACATGGCCATGTTGCGCACAGACTGTATCACTAAACAAAGTGTATAGTTCGTCGGGTTGGCTGATAAGAAAAGCGCATTTTTGCCCGGTAATTATTTTGCAATATTGCTTATTGGTTCTCTCGTGGCCTAGAGCGACAAATTTACGAAAAATTGAAGCTACAATGTCTTCTAATTTACCTGCAATCGTTCCATTATATGGGCTAGTCGGTTTTCCTCTCCTAATTTACCATGGAATGTTGTCCTTTAATTATTAGCCAAGTTAATTTTGGCAAAAGCCGAATTATTCGGCAAATTACTGACAATTTATTAATGCAAACAGGAACAGAAAACTGCAGCAAATAATTGGAAGAATCACCTAGAAACTTCCTAATATTTAAATGCATTTATGCCATTTTTGTCCAGGTTGATGGTAAGGCAAAATATGGAGGATTTTTGCATAAGAAACTGCTTGCAAGAGAGAAAATGTGAAAAACGCAAAGAGAGACAATGATGTCGAAAACCTTCCTTTTGGTGACTTTAAGCAAAGTGTGTTAAAGAAGCTGTTAAAAAATCTTGTACAATCAGTTAATGCTCCAATATCTTACTCTAAGGTTTTGAATTCAACATTCTTCAAATTTGGTTTTTTGAAGATTTTAAAGAATAAATATTAAAGTCGTTCTTGAACTTAAAAATTGATGGATATTTATTCCCTGTTTGGAGGTGGCTATTATACAAGCTATCTCATCATATGCAAAATTATACAGTTTTCGATGATTTTTCTGGTCAAGGTTTGTTCAACATTTTGTCTCCTTTCAGACAGATAAACTAGTAAACGGTAACAATTCAGTGCTTTCAACTGCTAATAACTCAATGGAAATGGTAATGGTCATGTGGTAATAATAAATAGTGTCAATTAATACAAAAATGTTTTGATTTCCATTACAAAACCGTAAATCGATGTTTATGACTTCACAACAGTGTGAATATTTGCCGCAGAAGCCAACAAGCAGTTACTAATAAAAATTCAACATACTATCACTAGTGAAAAAATGCTCAAACCAGTCATATTTTGCTTATGAAAGTGTTCAGCTTTCGATCATTTCTAAGAATTACTTATTTTGGCATTTTTTTAAAGTGCAATTTGCTTACTTCTCAACACACGGTAAAGATTTAGTTGTTAAGAGTGAATTCTTGAATGCTTTTTGACGGTGCAAGCCGCAAAACAATTTTTGTAATCTGTGAAGGAAACATTTCTAATAATCCATTATAACCAGCTATTCCACACTCTCTTTGGACATCTGGAATTTTAATTTTAATTTTTTTTTTGAATGTTAACCCTTTTCAGGAATGTCTCAATATTTTCAATAATCCCTCATGCATACAAATATTTGATATACTGATATAACTTAACAAAGACATTTTTTTTGCAAAAATTACAATTTTTTCCTGAAATAAAGAAAATAAAACTGAACGGCAATTAAATCCTTTTTGGACGAGCGACTATAGAAAGGAAAAACTTCAGCTAGAGCTTTAAAAATATTTAAAAAACTGTACATACATATGCTTTGAAAAGGTTCAGTAAAGAGTAAAAGGCCAGAAAGAACCATTTCATTAAAGTCTACACCAGACTCTTTATAAATATACGGAAATAATAAGTTTGTTATTTCGACAAATTTAAACCAAATCACTTGGATTCTAAGCAGCTAGCGAGTTAAAAAATTCCCGCAGATCCATTAAAACCATTAATTTGCCCAACGGATTTCAACGAATATCATTTGAGTTTAGAATTTTTCATATTATTTTAAGCCCTTTGAGGATAACTTGGAAAACTTGACGTCACAAGACATTGTGACTCATAAAATTGTAACTCATAAAACGTTTCGTAGACCCGAAATTTGGAAATGTTCATATGTTTCCAGTAGAAAGTTTTTATATTACTCTGAGAGCATGACGAACTCGGTTGCTTTAAGCTTGGAAACCATAAAAACGATTTAATTTGTGCAAATATAGAAATGATCTCGCATTTCTACTAGAAGTATATTCTTGTCTCTGAATTTCTTTAAATATTAGGAAATTTTGATCAAACTAAACAGTTCATTGAGAGAGATCCAGTCCTCGAAACACTCTACGCAAAAGTTCAGCACAAATAGTTAGCTTTTCGAATCGCTTCCAAGACTTTGGAAATTTGGTCAAGTTTACGTTTAACTTTTTTTTAACTTAGCAAACAAATGCATCTCCATTCCTGGAAAAACCGGAACAAATTTTGCAGTTTTGTTGTTTTTGTGAAACCAGCGGAAATTGTTTAAGATTTTTGTTTCATGGCCCACGGGAAAAGAATTCGAAAGTTCTTTTGAAATGGCTATTGTAGCTCAACAGATGGTTTGACCGTTTTCGAGAAATGCGGCATTTCAAACTTTTACCGCGTTATTTTCGCTGGAGATGTTAGAAATTCATAATAAAACCCAAACAGACGTTACGGTTTTTCCGATATTTTCAAATGTTCAGTTTCAACATGCAGATGCATCAAAAAGGGCGAAGCGCTGCAGCGATTTTCAGTTTTTTTCTATCATTAAGCTTTACAAGTGTCCTTTCAAAAAGGATCCAATGGATTCTTTATCCAGCCCGTTTCAGTATTTATCGAGCCTAAAAACGTTCTAAAGTTTCGGACAGAAGCAAAATTTTAGCGTGCGGGTCTAAGTAGAAAGAATTGGCTTCTGAGCCCAATTTTACTAATAATAGAATCTCGAAAAAATAAATAATTTTTAACATTACTTGTTATAAAATGTTTGTTCCGTACATTTATTTGCAAAACTAAAACCATTAATATTCAGTTTTCCATTGAAAAAACAATTGGTACAACTAAATAACGTTTTCTCAGCCCGGAAATCATCGCGCAATTAGTTTATATTTAGAAATAAATTTCAAACAAATACGTATATTTGTCTGAAAGTTTTCAGTTTTAAGGATAAATTATTGGTATTTTCTGTGCTTCATGAATTCGATGATTATTAAACCGGATTAAAAAGCACTAAACGTGTTGAAAAAGTTGTTGATTTCTCGCAAAAAAAAACAAAATAAAATGAAAAAAGCATTAACAATGCACCAAATTCTTGAAGTGAAGTCAAAAATATAATTTAAAAAACCGTTTTAAATTAAATTTAGTATAATGTACTGATTTAAATGAACAAATTTTTCTTAAATTGATTTATTCTAATTTCGTCAAAAAACTTAAGCACGTTTTGCTCAAAACTGAAGTTTATTCCAAACAAAACAGAAGAGAAATTATTATCATTTCAAACACAAAATTACAAAATGTTTATTCAAATAGTGGTTTTGTTGTAAAATTTTGCGGTCCATAAGTTAAAATTTTTTTGTAAGTAGAACGTAAGTGGAGAAAAATTCTCCATGTCTCCGGGTCCATAATTGGGTTTTCAACAATTTTTCAATTTATGTTGAAAAATAAGTCATGTAACTTCTGAATCTTTCGTTTTTCGATGACGGATCGTTTAGTCTTTGCAAATGTGAAGTCAATAGTTTTTTAACCGACTCTACAAGATTTTATGATTTCACTTACTAACTTTAAACTACTTTTATTAAAAGCAAGATTATTGGTCAGTTCCCTGTTTTCTAACGGCATGACAATTTTGTCGGATATATAAGTTTAATTTGGAAAAATTGACAAAGTTTTGTTGTCCCGTTGTTTAGTTTGAGTCATCCAGGTCGGAAAAATGTAACATTTGAAAAAAAGCCAAGTTTTTCCATATGGCACAGGTTCAGGAAAGTAAAAATTTGTTAAGATTTTATTCATAAATTTGAAAACTGTGTTGTTATCTGTTCCTTTCAGTTATTTCGAATGAATTAAATACCTTTTTAACCTCTTCATTAAGCACGCCAATAATTGGATTTCCAACACACCTGCTACAAGCGTCTGCAGTTTAGTCTACACTGATCCAAATGCTACTGTTACCTACCAGAGTCATGGTTGATGTTTATGCATATTGCACTTGAGAATTGGGCTCTAAACCTCATCTTCAGTGTCCAATTAATCTCAAAGAACCAGTAAAGAAATCATTTCTTTTGAAATTCATTTCTGCATGTGGCATTTGATAGGGACGTGTTAAAAAAATTAAAATAAGCAAGAGAACATTTGATTGCAAAACTATTTTCTCATGGCGTATGTGTGTCTCTCAGGTATTGAACCTATGCAAAATCTTCCTGTGACTTCAACTTTTAACCTTAGAAGCATTCAAGTGCTCTGTATATTTACGTAAAATGTTCCCTCATCATGCGTGCCTGATAAGTTCCAATCAATTGCTTTCTTCATTTTATTGTGTTTTTTTTTGTTACGAGAAATCAACAACTTTTTGGACACGTTTAGTGCTTTATAAACCGAACTTTAAGCAGTGAATTCACGAATGATACAAAAAATACGTATAGTCCAATAATGTATCCTTAAATCTCAAAACTTTCAAACAAATATATTTGCCTTTTATTTCTGAATATAAAATAATTGCGCGGTGTTTCCCGGGCCGAAATAACGTTATTTAATTGTACAATTTGTTTTTTCAGTAGAAAACTAAAAACGAATGGTTTTTGTTTAGAAAACAAAGGTACAAAACAAACATATTATAACAAATAAAGTTAAATATGATTTCTTTCTTCGAGATTTTTTTATTAGTAAAACCGGGTTCAGAAGCAAATTATTTCTACTTAGACCCGCACTTTAAAATTTTTGCTTCTGTCCGAAACTTTAGAACGTTTTTAGACTCGATTCATTCTGAAACCGGCTGGATAAAGACCTTTTTGAGAGGACAGTTGTAAAGCTTCATTATAATAGAACAAAACTGAAAATCGCTAGAGCGCTTCGCCCTTTTCGATGTATCTGCATGTAGAAACTGAACCGAAACATTTGAAAATATCGGAAAAACCGTAATGACTAGTTAGGTTTTATTAGGAATTTTTAACCTTTAAATCGGAAATAATGCCGTAAAAGTTTGAAATGCCACATTTCCCGAAAACGATGAAAAAACCGTCTGTTGAGACACTTGTAAATCTTCATAATGATAGGAAAAAATTGAAAATCGCTGGTGCGCTTCGCCCTTTTCGATGCGTCTGCGTGTTGAAACTGAACATTTGAAAATATCGGATGAACCGTAACGTCTTATTTATGGTTTTATTATGAATTTCTAACATCTCCAGCGGAAATAACGCGGTAAAAGTTTGAAATGCCGCATTTACCGAAAACGGTCAAAAAACCATCTGTTGAGCTCCAATGGCCATTTCAGAAGAGCTTTCGAATTCTTTTCCCTTGGGCCATCAAACAAAAATCTCAAGCAATTTCGCTTGTTTCACAAAAACAACAAAACCGAAAAATTTGTTCGGTTTTTCCAGCTATAGAGATGCATTTATTTGCTAAGTTAAAAAAAAGTTAAACGTAAACTTGCCCAAATTTCAAAAGTCTCGGAAGCGATTCGAAAAAACTATTTGTGCTGAACTTTTGTGTAGAGTGTTTCGAGGACTGGATCCCTCTCAATGAACTGTTTAATTAGATCAAAAATTCCTAATCTTTAAAGAAATTCAGACACGAATATAGTTACTTCCAGTAGCAATGCGAGATTATTTTTATATTTGCACAAATTAAATCGTTTTTATGGATTTCAAGCTTAAAGCCTAAAGGTTTTCACGGTATGCAGGACGAGGGCCTTCACCCGAGTTAGTCAGTTTTTTTATTCGTCATGCTTTTAGAGTWAGTTATAAAAACTTGCTACTGGAAATATATGAATATTTCCAAATTTTGGGTCTACGAAACRTTTTWTGAGTTATAATTTTATRAGTCACAAAATCTTAGTTTTCGAAATTTTTYGCCWAAAGCTTAAAATAATATGAAAAATTCTAAACTCAAATGACATTCCTTGAGGTCAGCTGGGCAAATTTATTGTTTTAAGGGATCTACGGACATTTTTCCCTTCACTAGCGGCTTAGAAACTAAGTAATTTGATTTAAATTTGTCGAAATAACAAACTTTATTATTTCCGTATATTTATAAAGAGTCTGGTGTAGACTTTAATGAAATGGTTCTTTCTGGCCTTTTACTCTTTACTGAATGTTTTCAAAGCATATTTATGTACAGTTTTTTAAATATTTTTAAAGCTCTTTTTTTTCCTTTCTATCGAAAGTTTTTCCTTTCTATAGTCGCTCGTCCAAAGAGGATTTAATTGTCGTTCAGTTTTATTTTCTTTATTTCAGGAAAAAATTGTAATTTTTGCAAAAAAAAATGTCTTTGTTAAGTTATATCAGTATATCAAATATTTGTATGCATGAGGGATTATTGAAAATATTGAGACATTCCTGAAAAGGGTTAGCATTAAAAAAAAAATTAAAATTAAAATTCCAGATGTTTAAAGAGAGTGTGGAATAGCTGGTTATAATGGATTATTAGAAATGTTTCCTTCACAGATTACAAAAATTGTTTTGCGGCTTGCACCGTCAAAAAGCATTCAAGAATTCACTCTCAGCAACTAAATCTTTACCGTGTGTTGAGAAATAAACAAATTGTACCTATAAAAAATGCCAAAATAAGTAATTCTTAGAAATGATCGAAAGCTAAACACTTTCATAAGCAAAATATGACTGGTTTGAGCATTTTTTCTCTAGTCTCTAGTGTAAACTTTAATTAAATGGTTTTTTCTGGCCTTGTAATCTGTACTGAACCTTTTCAAGGCATATTTATGTGCAGTTTTTAAAATATTTTTCGGAGGCTCTCTGTTTGTAGTTTCTGTGTCTGTTCGTTCTGATAGGGTTTATTTTTGGTTCAATTTTACTTTCCTTATTTCAGAAAAATTTGGTAATTTTTGCAAAAAATGTATTGGCTATATTAGTCTGTCAAATATTTGTATGCATGAGGGCTTATAGAAAATATTGAGACGTTCCTGAAAAGGATTAGCATTCAAAACCATGCCAAAATTTATATACTTAAATTGCCCTCAACTGTACAGAGAGATTCATATTTTTCCTCATTTACTATTGAGAAATTAAGCCGAAAAGTTGGCATTCACATTTATATTTCCAAAATCTCCAGTCTGTGTACAAAAGTTATGGAATAATTTCGAGAAAAATAATTTGAGTTAAAATTACCATTATTTCCAGATGTTTAAAGAGAGTGTGGAATAGGTGGTTATTATTAGAAATGTTTCCTTCACAGAATATAAAAATTGTTTTGCAGCTTGCGCCGTCAAAAAACATTCAAGAATTCACTCTTAACAACTAAATTTTTACCGTGTGTTCAGAAGTAAGCAAATTGCACTTAAAAAAATGCCAAAATAAGTAATTCTTAGAAATGATCGAAAGCTGAAATAGCCGAAAAATGCCGAAATAGGTAATTCTTAGAAATCCTGATAGTGTTGAAGATTTACCAAGTGAAAATTGATGCAAGATGGTTGATTCTGGTCACATACTTATAGTAGGTCCATTGCAAACAACATGTTCAAGACTATCCGAACACCCGCAAACGTACCGTAACATTCAATAATGTACATGCCTTTCAGGCGTTCTGATATGCAACTTGACGTCTACAGTTAGACCTGTTACAGACGTTACAACATGCTCGGTGATGATTGCTTGCAAATTCTCCGTAGATCTTTTCGATATCAAAATTCTTGCACTAATTATGCGGATCGTGGGAAATATGTAGTGGAATTATTGTTGCGGGCGGAATTCAGCTCGCGTTTACATTGATTGCTTAATATATTTTCATTAGATTTATTTATTGGATGAACAGATTTAGTGGGCTTTATTCAGCAATTCTTCTGAAAAACCGTCGGGTTCGTATGTTTTTCAAAAATTTCCTAACCAACTCACTCTCTTCTTTAACCGCAGTTGATTTGTTTGATCTGCTAATCTACTAAAACCAAAATCCTTTGAAAAACATGTCAACCGGTTTCCTGGCATTTCAATTTAGCTTGCATAATAGAATCCGTGTCATTTTGAGCAACTTTTCACATTTTCTATTAGTCCATTTATATTCGGAGCAGATTCAAGGTTCTATTATTATTTCCTAAATAAACAGTATTCGACCAGTGTGGGCACCCACGATGCACCAAAAACAAACAATTTGACAGAGTGACCGAACCTTATACAGAGTGTTAATCTCAATTCAGGGCGATGATTCCTTTGTGGTTCACTTAGCCCATGCCCACGCATATATTAACGTCTGGTTTGCTTATGGTAAAGGATATTAAGAATGTTTACAAATGTTAGTAAAAGTCAATATTTTTGTAATAATAGGTGTACCCGGCCAAATACCCGCGTTTACTGGGGAAGGTTTGTTAACATCTCAAACACATTTTATGCTAAACAGGTACATAGGTTGTACTGTACCCGATAATTTGCTTTTGTCGATTTGCCCAAAACCCCATGGAACGTTATAAGCTAGTTTCACTAGAATCGCGCAGCTACTGATAATGCCAGCAGCAGATGCTGCCGAAACGTTCAACGAATTTCGACAAATTTCATCTAAAACATATCGTTACTTGGCAATTAGTAGGATTTGGGGACGTTTTGATCGTTGGAAATAACACGGCCATGGTGGAAAAAGCGCGTCGTCACATCGAAATCGATCTTATCAAAGAAGAACAGTAAAAGTATCAAAAACCGATTAGACTGAAATGGTTCAAAATATTTACAACGGCCCCATTGTCCGTTCACAATGACTAATATAAATCGGAAAAATGGTACCACACTGGGCTCTGCTCACGGTCGTCTACGAAATGTGAAATATTCACAATGTGGATCCGTAAAAAGGCGGGCTCGATCATGAACATCTGTCAGGTCTTAACATAATAACTAAGATGAAATGTGTTCCTGGTGACTTGCTAATTAAATCTCGCATCAAACCGGCTAAACGTTCCATGGAGGTGGTTCGTGAAGGTACCAGCGGCCGTTGTACAACGTGAAAAGTACCTAGCCATTCGCTAAATTGTCGATTTTCATTAAAATGTTAATACATTCATTTAGTCAACATTAAAGCTAAGTATCGTCTGTGGATGAATCGGTGGGTTTTACTTCATTTTCGTGCAATTTGTATTACAAATCTTTCAATTTGTTTATTAGCAGATGAAACGTAATTAGTGAATTTTTAAATGCCTGCCGAGCGATCGACCATAAGCTATCTTTAAAATGGAAGCATAAAATGAGGATAAAATTACTAAGTAATTATGGGAAATTTCTGGAAGTTCCCAGGATTTTTCCAGTTACTAAACGTACTTACGTTGGAAAACACGGATTTTTAAAAAATTTGCCAAGGAACAACCAAAAATCACACAATCCGGCTCATAGTATCTATCGCAAGAGAAAATGCGCTGCTCTAAGTCTGAAAAAACGCACTTTAATAGAAAATTTCTCGGAGTATCCAGATTTTTTTGAGATAATTAGGAGAGGCGTTGGAAAACCCGAATTTTTCAAGAAAAAAACAAAAATCTCCCAATCTGGCTCATCATATCGCTCGAAAGAGAAAATACGCTGCTTTAAGTGTGAAAAAAACGCACTTTAAAAGAAAATTTCTGGGAGTTTTTCAGTTACAAAGGCGAGGCGATTTGAAAAATTTGTGTTTTCCAATTGCCAAAAATTTGACAAAAAAGCCCAAAATCCTTTAATCCGGCTAATAATAATACTGGAAAGAGGAAATTCGCTGCGTCAATTGTAGAAAAACGCACTTGAATTAAAAAATTGTAGAAGTTTTCAGGCTTTTTTCAGTTACTAAGACGAGACGATTGACCTTTAAAAAAATTGTACGAAAAAA
>NW_026019116.1:2824171-2836833 GCF_020466585.1 Dendroctonus ponderosae
AAAAAACCAAAAATCTCACAATCCGGCTCATAACATCACTTGAAATAGAAAACCCACTGGTTTAAGTGTAGGAAAACGTACTTTAGTAGGAAGTGTCTGAGAGTTTCCGGGATTTTTCAAAAATTTTACAAAAGAAAAACAAAAATCTCCCAATCGGGCTCATAATATCGCTCGAGAGAGAAAATACGCTGCTTTAAGTGTGAAAAAAATGTACTTTAATAGAAAATTTCTGGGAGCTTTTCAGTTACAAAAGCGAGGCGATTGACCGTTGGAAAACACAAATTTTTCAAAAATTTTACGAAAAAACCCCAAAATCCTTAATCCGGCTCATAATAATACTGGAAAGAGGAAATTCGCTGCTACAATTGTAAAAAAATGCACTTTAACAAAAAATTTCCAGTCCAGAGTTTTCAGGCTTTTTTCAGTTACTAAGACGGGACGATTGGCCTTTGCAAAACACGACTTTTTCAAAAATTTTACACGAAAAAGTCAAAAATCCCACCATCAGGCTCATCAGCTCAGTCCAAGGAGAAAACCCACTGGTTTAAGTCTAGGAAAACGCACTATGATAGTAAATTTTTGGGAGTTCCCAGGATTTTATGAGTTACGAGGCGATTAGAAAACACGAATGTGTCAAAAATTTCACAAGAGAAAGCCAAAAATCCCCCAATCCGGCTCATAATATCACTCGAACGAGTCTGCTTTAAGTGTGGAAAACGCACTTTAACAGGAAATGTCTGGTAGTTTCCGGCATTTTTTCAGTTACGAAGGGCTAAATTAATCTCATGTGATCATCTTTTTCCTGGACACCATCATCCACAGAAGTCGGTCAAAGTATCCAAATTTTGTCAGCTTAGAAATGACTAATCCCAATTCCAAAACAGCACAAAGAGCAAGTAAAAGAAAAAAAATCTAGAATATTTGCGAAAACTTTTCAAACTAATGAGTCGGAAGAAGGATTGTTAAAGAGAACGTCAGAATGTTGAAAAATGAACAGAAACGCTTTTCAAGAAAGTTCTGACGATAAGGTCAAGTTTCCTAAAATTTAGTTTACATAACTTCCAATGTGTTTTTGATCAGATGACACGTAATCACAAAGCACAAGCGAGCCCAACAACGCTTTTATTCTATGAAATGGTCTAGCCGATGGCCCAGATTTGCTGCAATTTTGTTAACAGAATCTAACTTTAAAATGGAAGCTGAAGAACTCACTGAGAGTTTTCCACACCATGATTCACATAAGTGAACAACTTACAAATGATCAAGCTGCGTCCACAGGCTGCTCAGAATGAGAAAAAGGCGGCAGGAAATAAGTGAAATCACACAACGAGTGGAATGGAAGAACGATAGTTAAATAGACAGACAAAAAAGATGAAAGAGTGTGACATTTATTGAAGATCGAAGTATGAAATAAGGCAGGAAAAAGACGAATTTGCAGCGGTGGTATTGAGAACGAAAAATTTTAAACGAAAAAAGGGCCCTGGGTACAAAACTTTATTCTACATTTTGCTAATATTTGGAATAATTCCATTAGAGAAACAAAACATCGATGAAGTTGTTTAGAGATGTCCAGACTGTTAAAAATGTGGAACTAAACAGAATATAATCTGAGCTCGTTCACTTACACTTAAATTCTTCAATAAAATTATTTTGCAAACACCATCTGAAAAACGCAAATCAAAAGCAAATACTGTTGTGACTTGTCTTTAAAGTGTACCAGTTCCTACAAAAATGTTCATATGTTGACGGTTAACTTTTGCCGAACCCTTTGGGTACGAGACTGGATGTTGTACAGCAAAATATTGTTGAGTTTGCGTTTTATGCCTGGTTCGCCCCTACATAAACCCTCAATTTAATATTGAAAACTGTAGGTGGAACTAAGTCAATATTTCGTGCCTACATATTTCCTGAAGCAAAAATAGGCCAACTCTCCACTCAAATGCATCTGATTTTTCATCATCAACATCCTTCATAGAGTACTTAAAGAGAACGAATCAAGTTGTAAACTGGTCACATTTTCCTCAAACCTTAAACTGCCTGATTTCTGAAGTCCCAGGAAACTAAAGCACAAATTAGAGAAATCACGTCAGCACCACTGATTGCAGAGATGATTTAAATAATTGCTTTCTTCTAAACCGACTCAAGTTGTACGAAGATGCTTTAGGCCACCATTCGTTCAAATCTGTGTATCCCCAGATTTTTTCTCAACCTTCAAAATAGAGCTTTAGACAACATCACAAAAGCGACTGCGGGCACCAGTTTAAAAAAAAAATCCATATATTTTTAACCAATGAAAGCTACGACTCGACGGAAGGTCTTCTCAAAAAATATTCATTTAGTGCCTCCAAACTTGAATTTGCAGAAAGTGGCAGAAACTTACTTCAGTTGAACAACCCTTTCTTTCACATTTAGGAATGTTTTCCTAATAGTTTCCTTCATAGTCTGATAACCCTTTCTTTCCCAACCAAAGCTTAAGACCTCAATCTCATCTTAGTCCCTTTCCAAACCTCGGGATTCAACGATTTTTTAGTCCGCTTACGAGGCAACTTGCAAATACCTCTAGGTTCGCCGTTGAGGAGCTTTGAGGAAGATTAAACCAACCTTGATTAATAGTAAAATTATTGTGTTCAATTCGTCCGAGGTGCACATTTGCATTTAAGTCCATACAGTTTTTGAAAATCCGTCACATTTTTCTTCCACTGCGGCTACCTTAGTAGATCACCTTATATGAACTTTCTATTTGTGCCTAAGAAAAGATAAACGGATTATTTTCGGTAAACTTTCAAAGCCATACCTACATGTGTCATAAAACTGCCCCGATAAGAATTCTCAGTAACGTTTCTGTGTGGGAAATTTTTCAGGATTAAGCTGAAACCTCTGGGGAAGTAGGCGGATTTCTTCCGTTGTCAGATCCATTATAATTTTTCGCAAAAACCCATATTTTCGGCCTGAACAAATTCAAAGCACCCATTCGCAAAGCAAATGCTGATCACACAGTGCTGTTCATTAATCACCATTATCCACCCAATATGGGTAAACACGGCATGTCGATTCTCAGTAACTCGACCCTTTCTTCTTCGCTCCAGAACTGAAATCACTTCCAGGGCGCACCATTGAAGGGCAACTGTTCTAAAAGGAAGCACTGTCAATCTCGTTTAAAGTCCCAACTCGTCCATGATACCCTAAGGAACATTCGCTTCCAAGAAACAAAACCGGACGACACGCCCAGGAGCCGCTCTTCGTAATCAGCAAGACCACGATGGACAATGGTCTTTCACTGCGGATTACCGCAAAATTAAAATAACAAACCGTCATAAATACTGTTACTGGGACAGGTCGATTTGATGGGTCCATTTTAAGGCCTCTCCGGGAGTCTGTGATTTACAACTCTTTCTATTTGTTGACGGATGGAAGGATGCCAGTTCACAAAAGGTTCAGCGTTCCATTTCTGTTTCAGGTATATGGTTCTTCTGTACTTATTATTTCGCTTCAGCACCATTATCTATCAGTTTGAGGAAACGCCATTTAAGCACCAGGCTTTTGTTCTCGATTTACTTTGAAAATATCACGTTTTTGCTACTTGATTAAACGTAATACATTTGAAGTAGTAGAAGAGTTCATGAATGTGTCATATAAACAAGTACTTTTTTGAACTTTGCCAAATGTTCTAATTGAATGCCATAAATCTTATTATTTTTTGTATGAGAAAAAAACAGAAAAAGTTCAGTGCGCCAGCGTATTTTTGGTTAGTTGTTAAATTGTACTCTTCAAAACTTTTAAATTTATATCAATGTAGGAAATACATCAGGTGCAAGTAAAAAGTAACGGTTCAAAAATGACTACGTATCTACTGTGCGATCAACTTTGTTTATTTTAGTACAAAATTCAGCTTTGACTTAAAAGAGTGTCTTTATATTATTAAGAATCATGAATAGATAACTTGTGAAATAATCGTACGCATTGAAGTACACAATCTTGTATTGAGAACTCAAGCGATTAAAGTGTACAATTTATAGTTTCATCATGAAAATTACTCCTTAATTCCCATATATTTGCTTCGAATTCTAAACCAAGTAGATTTACTTTACCTATCCCAGCCCATGGAAGAATGTGCATTTTATTCAAACTGCTTCTGCTAAAATCCTTTCAAAATCCTGGACATTGTTTGGTAGCTCTCCTTCTTCAAATCTTTCTAACTCAATATTCCCATTGCAATGTTTCTCTCTAGCACTCACCCATTTCGGCCTAAGAATGCTTTAGTACAAATAGTTTAGCACCCATTTAGGCAAGATTAGAAAACAATCCTTGCAAAGAAATGCCAGTTTTGCACCCTTGCCATCCCTTCTCTAACACATTTTAGGTGTGATCGATTGATGATGGGCATTCAATAGCCAAAAAGCCAAATTTGTCATTAACAAATAGGCACTTTTTTAAATCGCTGTCTGTCGAAATTAAGCTCACAATAAAATAGAGATGGATTAGGTGAAAAAAAATGAACAAAGCCGCAGTAATTGGAAGGGCGGCGAACTTCCCAGCCGATCAATCTTTGCAATAATTCCCATGCTGAAATGTGCAGGGTTTTTTTCGCATTTGACAATACTAATTGGGGTTTGGCCAAAGCCCAAAAAGTCATCGATTTAGATCGAAAATATGTAAATACTTAATCGAACCCAGGATTAACGTTAGCTCTTTATGTGGCAAAAAATGGGTTTCTTTGATGGGTTCAAAAGTAGGTACTGTCTCAAAGTGGCCAGCCTTGAAGAGAAGTGTTACTGTAAATTCTCTTGTTTCAAATCATGTGTATTTGTAGGGTACAAATGTGAGTGTTTTTGATTTTACTTGATACACTGATACAAGTAATTTCCGATCGTGGAAAACAGATAATTTACTATAAACTGCGTATGCTTATGGCATCACATTTTCCTAAGTATGCATTATCTGAGATGAAAATCTAGCGGTCGTTAAATTTGTTGCCCGGTACTAAGAAGCCATCCTAGGGACGGTATTTTGAAATATTCGACGATGAAGTTCTGTAAAGGAAATATTCGGGGCATATATTAAACCGCGGGGCGTTCGAAAACCATCGTTGATCTAATATATTTAGTTTTATTTGTTCTTTCAATCTGGTGACGATGGAATTCCTAGGCTGGCCCAAAGAACGGTCGAGATTTTTTAATTTTTTTCCCTGAAGATTTATCGAATGGCTTTGTTGATATAGAGACGGTAAGGCCAGTTGCATGGAGGACATTTCTACCAATAATTAGTTATTCCTACCAATAATAAGATTAGATAAAACTGAATTTTATAATCACATTTAAGAAAAGGAACGCCTGAAATAAACAGGAAAATATTCAGCGAACAGAAAATGACACGGGTAGTAATGAAAATGGGAAAACTGCAAATGGACACATAAATAATAAATATTTGTAGAATTATTTAGTTAATTGGATACATAAATTGGCGTCCCGAAGATTAAGTCGGACAAATTATACATGGTGTATGTTCAACTGCGGAGGTTAATCTTTAGGCATTCGAAACCTCCAGATCTGACGCTTCTAGACTTTGCTCTATTCTGATTATTTTTATTATTTCAAAAATCCAGCTACCAGTTTCAATTGCAAATTTCAAATTCTTTATTTTCGCATAATTTAGCTGGAATCACACATGAAACAAACTACTTTTGCAAAAATGTTTACAAATTATTTACCTTATATAAATAAGCCACACAGGAACCAAGATCTAACGAACTTTTTGGTAGAATCATACTGGGATCTATGAGAAGTATGACTGTTTTGCTTGAAATTCATAAAAATCAGCTTTGGTTCAATTAATAGAGAGTAAAATTTGCAATTGAGCTGAATTGTCAGCAAGTAAATAGGAAACAAATAAAGAATACAGCAAATAATAGAAAATAAATAATTCATTGGTTTAATCTACAGCGGCTTGACATGCAGCAAAAGTCGACAAGTCGCTTGAACTTCATTGAATCGGAAATAAATTATTTATTAAGTGGTTCCGATTATGTCGAATAAAATATACAGGATGATTTTTTACTGTTAGATATATTTCTTTATAAAAAATACTACAAGATTGGTTTTATTTTACATTCACTAATATTAGGTAAACCGTTTTTAAAAGTGCGTCACAGTGAGACGCGATGAGTTATAATAAAAAATACTCCACAAGTTCAGAGTTGTGTGTTCAGTAGGGAAGAATGCGTTCTGAATGTTTTCAAAACTCCGAGTTTTACTCATCGTTAAGGAAATATTGCTTAGGATTTGAGAAACTGTTGCGGGAAATAATTTGCATCGCGTTTTTCGAAAACAAATGTCTCAGAAACGAAAAATACTTCATAAGTTGAAAATACTCTAAAATCGAAAAAAAAACCTCTAAAAATACAAAAGCCGCCCAAAATATTTCCAAGGTTTGAAAATTAACTACTAATATGGAACTGAAAGTTCTACATGTACATGGCAACCAGGGCAAAGTAATGCTAAGCTTACCGAAGGCTGCGTAGCGTCACCTGGAAAGACAGAAGAACATGTGTTTAATACAGAAGGAAATCTGTCCAAAGCCGAACTTATTTGAAATCAGCAAAGCAAAGAGAGATAACTATAAAGAATCCACGAAACTTCAGTTGCTTGTATGAAAACTAAACTCGTTTCAAGCTAAAAGGTTTACTACATGTTAGATGTTATTACTACCAGCTTTCTCCACACTTACGACACAAAGAATTATCGACCGATTTCATCCAGTGTTGGTGGCAAACTGAATATTCATACACCTTTTCGAAAATACACCGAAGTACAGAATAAACATGATTAATGTAATATAATAATAATACGTCTTTATTTTGCATATTCATACAATTTCAATACATGATACGCACATACATACAGTTAAATTATGTTCGCCCTTTCGATGATTCATTGCTTTACTTGGCAGATCGTTTTCAGTTTGTTTATTGTTAACATTTTTGTAGAAAGTGCTTGTTCGCATCGCAATATTTCCAAGGGCAAATTTCTAAACCAGAAAAAATCTCACGAAATTTGTTCCGAAAAACAACCTTATATCCTTAAGGAACCCTGTAAATCAATCTAAATAAATTCGCAAATTGAGCAAAAAATTGCTGTGTAAATACTCGAGGTGAATCTTTCGGCGTTACCAGCATTTGGATCTGATCACTAGGGGCTTTATGAGTGCCTAAAGTCCACTGTTCATATTGCAACTTAAAGTTTGTTAAAGTTGTTTGAAAAAGTTGAGAGTTAATGTTTCAACGCTTAAGTCTATAACAAATTTGAAATTAATTTGTATATGCCTCGTTGTATATCAAGTCCACTAACCAAAAATAGCATCCGTCCAAGGCTACATTTGAATCTAAAGTTGAACCATTAAAATTCGCTCAGTATTTAACCTAAAATGTATTAGTTGGAAAAAGTCCTAGTTTCATATGCAAAACAGCTCGGAAAAAGGAAAATCCTGCGTTAAAACTTTACAAATCAAATGGGAATGTGATTAAATAAGTTCAAAGACGAGAAAAGTTAAATATCAGGTCAATGCTGCAGGTCACAAGTGAGAAAAATCGTAAAACAATAAGCGTTTTTAATAATGCTGCGGAACTTGACGTGCAATGTAATTTATTCCAGTTTGTTACATCATTTTAGTATAATATTCCAAGACGAATCGTATATTATTATTAATAAATGCAGATCTAATCTGCCAAGATGCACCAAGGTTATCAGATGGCAAAGTTTTATTTTGCAAACATGACACAATAAAATAATGTTCAGTGTCATGTTTTGTCTTTCATAGAGAGCTCATTTAGATGCTAAAAAAGTAAATAATTAATTAGTGGCTTGTCTAATTCAATTTTATCGGGGAGTTGCGCCTTCTATCAGAACCATCCAAAGTGCAGCTGGCTTTTATAGATAATTCCATACAAAAACTTTATGAGACAAGTTTCTTCTGCAGTTCTTCTTTGTCATTTCGTCCTTATTTTTTTTTATATTCCATGTTACAAATTGTTTTTTGAAACCTTCTAATGTTTCTTTCTTAACCACATATAACAGAAAAATATGAAACGGATATTCATACATGAGCGCTTAAGTCTTAACGCACGTTGGGCCTGGTTTTATGTAACGTGTGATAATTAAATTGGAATTATGTATATTTGCGTGTGTTGAGTTATGCATCGTGAAATGGTTTAAAACCCGATCAGTTAATTGGATCCGGCTAAAGTTCTGGGATTATGAAGCGAATGTTGTTCACGGAAAAAGATGTCTTATTTAATTATTGATTTCATAAATAAACGGTTAAATCATTGGCTGGTCAATGGAGTATAGCGAGGTTGAATTAGAATTTTCCAAGAATTTTGTTGTTGATTTACTTGAATTATGGATTGAAGTCGTCCAGAAAACCCTAGATCTACATACTCGCCTTAAAGAGAATCTGAAGAAAATCACACATTTTGCTTTGCATGTGAACATCTGGTTTAACGAGTTAATGTGTTTTGGAATTTTTTAAATTATGATAAAGTGGGAAAATCCTAATCAGTCTCAGAATTTAATAGGTTTCAAAACGAACGTTGTTCATTCGGAGGAAGGATTTAGTAAACCTAAATGTAATAAAAATAGATTTTCACATAGAGATGGAATGGAAACCGTGAATTTTTCGCGGATTCGAACGCAAGTAACTTCTGGGGACAAAACATGACTGTTAACATGTTAATATCCACAGAAAATCTTTACAGAATATGTTAATTTCCAAAAAGAAATTAACTACAATTAGAGAACCATATAGAGTGATAATTTGATGTTAAACCTAAGCCATGTTAGAGATCAGGTAAATTATCTTGTTAACCCACACCTGGACCATTAGGTGAGACTGTAGCTCAACGAACTGAATCAGTTTAAACAAATTAGGTGCAGATAAATTCAACTTGTCAACGTCGAACTGAACGCGTTCTTGACTTGTTCTTAGGCGTCGTAAATAATTGCTTAGATAATGGGACATCGTTTGGGGTTTTGTAGCGATTTGAAGGAATTTCATTTGAATTTGGCCGGAATTTGGAATTTGTTTATCCGATCTATCAAAGGCAAAGAAGTTTTTGTAAATTTGTCTGAACAAAAATGAAAATATTAATGCTTTTATTTAGTGTGGCAATGGGAAGATTGTATACTCATGACAAGCGTATAAAATTCGTTGAAACTCTGAAAAGTCTCTAGTACTTTTCTCACTACGAAAATGCAACTTAAAGAACATTGTTTAAAGACGGTCGTAAAATTGTGCAAAAAACTGTTTTTTTTGTAAACTCTTCTTCATAACATAATAAAACATTGTTTCATTACGAAACAGGAACATATTTTCAATGCAATTCAGCTCAGAGTGATTATTCGCTAAATAAAGCCCAGGTGGTGCATTCTACTTTTGAACTGTTAACTTCTTTCAGATTTACAGTGAGGGACGTTGCTACCCATTTGGCTGTTTCAAACTTCTTCAGACTTCGTCTTTGTTAAATTATCTGTTTTTTCTAGTTTTAATTTCTTCATTTCTTTGATTTACAACGTTTTCACTCTTGAAAGTTTCACTGGACAATTCTTTCTTTGCAAGTTGTTTTATTTGCCAGAGCCCAACTAAATTTATTGTTATGCCAATATTGATGAATGACAAAAATGAAAGTTAGATGATGGAACAATTCAAACTTTTACTCGGCATTAAAATTGCCTTGAAGAAAATGAAGATCGCTCGACTGCATCGCCGTTTCTAATATTTCTTGGCCAATTATTTTTGTTTTTTGACACGAAAGTACTTGTAAGGGTGTAGACGACTTGTAGGTATTTAAGTGTGCCTCTAAATAATTGTTCGTTTCGCTTTTGGAATACATGTTTGTCTTTTAGTCTATTGCGCTTTTTTCTGCGCTAGTCTTTTCTTTGGTCGGTGCGTACGAGCTTTCGGATATTTCTTTCCTCGCTCTAGCGTTGCTTGCTCGTTTTAATATACGTGTTTGTACATATGAGCTTCAGGCGTTCAAAGTTCTTTGCAAACGGCACTGAGACGTTTACGTATAATTATTTTTTTAAGTTTTGCTGTAAATATTTCACGTTTTTACTTGTTTTGGTTCACCAATAATTAAAGTTTAAATCTTCTTTTAGAGTTTATATTTTCAGATTTCTGCCTTAATTTTAGATTAATTTTTGCAAACATTTTCTTATTAGTCTGTTTTCTAAATAAATAAATTATTTTACGAATTATAGAAAACCAAATTTTTCCTAAGCGGTTTGAAATATTGAACGCGCTTGGGCGCTTTTAAAGTGTGAATGTTTTTCTTTAGAACGCATTTTTCGGTCCCCTTTGCTTTGGGATTATTTTAAATATTTCTAATTAAATTTGTGCTTTTATTTGTATTTAAATTTAAATTGCAAGGGTCAAAATTGTTGTTTTATAACTGATGTAATGATGAGTAGGTATATATTTACAGTCTTGGTTGGGCATCAGTAATTTTTTCAAAATGTTTGTATGTTAATTATGTTTTTCACTTTATAGAGCAGAGCTGGAACTACCGCTTTGTCTTTTCTATGTCGTTTATATGTTAAATTTTGATTACTTTTGTTTCTCGTTAACACTCAAACATTATTTAAATAATTACCAGACTTCTTCGGTTAAAAAAATCATAATTGTGATTTCCCAAGATTTGTAATCATACTGATAATCTCTTTGTAGACAGTCGGAATATTTTGGTTATTTGTTTGCTACAGTTCGATACCTTTTCTTAATCGGCGTTTTGAATGTTTCTTCCTAGATTTGTTCATTTCATTTTTGCAAAAGGAAACAATGTAATAATTTTTATGGTTTAAACGCGTTTACTTGCTGTGAGCGATTTCCTCAATGTCGAATTTCCTCTCGTCCTGTTCGTGTTTTCTTCGTCGACTGATTTTGTTGTTAATTTAGTAGTTCTTTAAATTTCAAGTTTCTCTAGTTCGGCACTTATATTATTTTTTAATGTTTCACTCGCTTTCATTATTAGCTTTCTGTTTAAATCTTCTGAGATTAGCATGAGTCAGTTTGAGCTTCTGCTTTAAACGCTACTAACATTTTTTCCCGCAGTCGTAAGTTTTAATCCTAAGGATGGAATTTTTTTATCAAATTTTCTTGCAAAGACAGTCAACTTTTGGATTATTAGGTGTAAAGTAAACACTTAATGGGTGATGATCCGCATGCATTTTAAAGTTGCAGATGAAGAAAAATCGCGGAAATAAATATTCTGAAGCAACTTAGTGGTTCGCCGGTTGCGAATAGTTTCAAAAAGTCGGGTGGACATTGAGGCAGCATTGGGACGATTAATTAAACATCGTCCTTTGCTAACCAGTCCAAGACCTTCTTCTAAACACACACAAAGAGTGGAATTAGGTTCGAATTGCAGTAATGTGCAACGAGCGTGACAAAGTGAACCGTCGAAACAATGGAACTGCTTCCCGCGGACTGTAAAATACATCCGAACTGTCCAGCCTTGATCTGTTTCCTTTAAGATCAGCATCTCGACTGTTATGCAATTCCGGATTTTTTCGTTTTTTATAGCGTGAAGATTCATCCTGTGTTACAGTTGCGATTTTCCTATGCCAGGATTCGGTTGGCAATTTCCGTTTGTACGATTCGGGCATTGAAGCGAATAAATAACATTTTCAAACGCCTCAACAATGGAAAAAGAAGTAGCTGGAATTGAACAAATAAAGGCCGAAAGGCCCAATAGTTCATGCAATGGAATCAAACGCAAGGAAATAAATTAGCCGACATATCTAAAAGACGTTACAACAGCGATGGCCTTTTAAATATGATACATTATACGTGTTTGATCATCTTCAAAACGACATCGAGCAGTTACCATAACAGGCAAGACCCGATTTATCACAGCACTAATACCATATTCTAAAACCTTTAAATCCTAATGATCCAAAAAGTTGGGCAAGACCGCATTGAAGCCTAACCTTGCCACAAATACCGACCAAAAAGGAGAAAAACTATTTGAAAGCGAACTAACTGCTAAACGAAAATAAAAAAAATGGAATAAAAATGGACCCGAGAGCCAAGCTGGTCCACAAAAGAAATATCTAACAAGTCATTTGAATAATCCCAAAAATAAATTCTTTGTTAAAAATACCTTAATAAAGATACAATTACTACACTTTATCATTTCAAAATCGGCGGTGATAGTCATTAATTTCTTGGCTAAGCTTTCAGACCGAGGGCTTTGAATAAATAACCAGTAGATAAGATCTATGCGACGAATGTGCCTTATATATGGGTATGGATGGTGGTCCACCATTTCTACCTATAATAATAATAAGCTTTATTATCTAACGGAAATATAATCTTAACGCAAAGGTTAATTAAAATTAATAAACGTACACTTATGGCTAATAACTGAACGAGTGGAGTTTCTCTGCAATAATTCGCAATTTGGGTTTTACCAACAGGATTGTGAGCTTTTTTAAACATTAATTAAACTGCTCTGTTATTCTTAAGGTTTTTAAGGAAATTTTGTGGTCACAATGTATATCGATGGCGTAATAAAAAATTGAGGGGAACAGAGAATAGAAGTTTATTGCTAAAGCAGAAAAAAAGGCACAATTGATAAGTGGTACTCAATTCCTACATATATTTGTTTG
>NW_026019116.1:2837637-2839358 GCF_020466585.1 Dendroctonus ponderosae
GCTTATATTGTTGATTAACAATAATTTTGAAAGGTTTATAAAACCGTATTTGGCAGTTTTAGTAACATCTGTAAAGTTTTCACTTGTGTCTTCGCAATTTCTTCTTAATCATAATCTTTTTGTTTGCCCTTTTTGCAAATTTTTTCATAAAACTGTTGTTATGATGCCTTGTTATATATAAAACGCTTAAACTCATTTCGAATATAAGCGCATTAATCGTTTCGAAATATTTATAATGCGGCATTTACCAGCTCAATTTTGTAAAAGCAGAGATATTCTGAACAGCTGTAAAGCTTTAAAATGGTGTTTCAGGTTTTAATTTGTTGTTTTTAGATACACTTAAAACATTTGGCGAAAGAAAAGATAGTTTACCCATTTCTAAAATTTTCAATTGTATTTTCACAACTTCATCTTCTTTATCATAACGTTTCTTTTGTTTCCTACAAGTCTTCTCGAGTTTTACTTACAAGTATTGTCATGGCCTTTTGGCATCTATGCCCCATCAATTTGTTGTTTTATTCATAAATTCTAATAGTTCAAAGCCCGAATAAAATGCCGATAGAAACAGTAAATGGGAAACCAGATTTAAATCATAGACAAGCTGTGAGAAAGCTAAAATAATGCAATGATTTCTTCAATGAGACGATCAAAACTCTTACTCCGTTAACACCTTCAATCTAGAACAAACCATAACCAGAAGAGAGTCAGATGTGGAAGTTAATTTTTTTCGCCTAATATGAATAAGCCTCACACCAAAAATATTCAGCGTTCTAAGTCTTAATAAGTATTCTGTTAAATCCAAGCTTCAATTATGTTTTCCAACAATAAAATTAAAAAATAAATTGATGAAACTTTGCGAATTCAGTTTTTTAAATCCACCAAATAACTATATTTTGAAGTTTTCCAGTAGGAAAACCAAAAGTCCTTTTTTGTGTAAATAACGGCTTTCTCTCAACAATCTGATCTAAAAATGTAAAGCTTCAAGTTCAAGTGAGCTGTTAGAACAGTAACCCATAGTTCGTTCTATAAAATGTAATTTTGCTAGTGCTTCGAATAATCTTCGAAGTTTGTTCCCAAATTCGTCACACCCAAAACTTTTGTTTATGCCTTGCAAACGCAAAGTCCTACCTACCAAGAGCTTCTAAATGACCCATACCATTTTATGATGTATTATATGAACCTTTGAATGTTTTGTAGGTACCTAAATGTTCATTACTCATTTCGTGCAGGACCGTCCCACAAACCATTAGATTTGCTTCCAAATGACAATTCCTTTTGCGTCCAAAGCAATAAATAACACTTTTAAGAGAACGAACAGGCGAATTACAAAGGATGTCTGATTGCATGTTTGAGCGAGCTTAACCTTGGACTAATTTCATGTATTAACTGGAATAATGAACAATTTTTATTATTTCGCTCACAAGATTTCCCATACATGATGACGGGCGCTTTTTTGAGGATAATTCTAATTTAGTGTCTTGAATCGGTAATTGGACTATTTGATCGCAGGTAATTGGCTGTTACATCACTAACGCAATCGGCAGACCAACAATCCAATTTCTGATGAGTATTTTGATTGTTCGATTATGCAATTTATTTAATTTCAATGAAAATTAACAATTGATTGTTGATCGTATAATTGCATTGACTGTGACGCCTCAACCTGGATTGTTACTTTGTTTCTATCTGTCTTTGTTTAGACGCAATGTGTAGATTTATTT
>NW_026019116.1:2839458-2867606 GCF_020466585.1 Dendroctonus ponderosae
CTTAAAATAATATGAAAAATTCTAAACTCAAATGACATTCCTTGAGGTCAGCTGGGCAAATTTATTGTTTTAAGGGATCTACGGACATTTTTCCCCTCACTAGCGGCTTAGAAACTAAGTGATTTGATTTAAATTTGTCGAAATAACAAACTTATTATTTCCGTATATTTATAAAGAGTCTCTAGTGTAAACTTTAATTAAATGGTTTTTTCTGTCCTTGTACTCTGTACTGAACCTTTTCAAGGCATATTTATGCGCAGTTTTTTAAATATTTTTCGGAGGCTCTCTGTTTGTAGTTTCTATGTCTGTTCGTTCTGATAGGGTTTATTTTTGGTTCAATTTTATTTTCCTTATTTCAGAAAAATTTGGTAATTTTTGCAAAAAATGTCTTGGCTATATTAGTCTGTCAAATATTTGTATGCATGAGGGCTTATAGAAAATATTGAGACGTTCCTGAAAAGGATTACCATTCAAAACCATACCAAAATTTATATACTTAAATTGCCCTCAACTGTACAGAGAGATTCATATTTTGCCTCATTTACTATTGAGAAATTAAGTCGAAAAGTTGGCATTCACATTTATATTTCCAAAATCTCCAGTCTGTGTACAAAAGTTATGGAATAATTTCGAGAAAAATAATTTGAGTTAAAATTACCATTATTTCCAGATGTTTAAAGAGAGTGTGGAATAGGTGGTTATAATGGATTATTAGAAATGTTTCCTTCACAGAATATAAAAATTGTTTTGCAGCTTGCGCSGTCAAAAAACATTCAAKAATTCACTCTTAACAACTAAATYTTTACCGTGTGTTCAGAAGTAAGCAAATTGCACTTAAAAAAAATGCCAAAATAAGTAATTCTTAGAAATGATCGAAAGCTGAAATAGCCGAAAAATGCCGAAATAGGTAATTCTTAGAAATCCTGATAGTGTTGAAGATTTACCAAGTGAAAATTGATGCAAGATGGTTGATTCTGGTCACATACTTATAGTAGGTCCATTGCAAACAACATGTTCAAGACTATCCGAACACCCGCAAACGTACCGTAACATTCAATAATGTACATGCCTTTCAGGCGTTCTGATATGCAACTTGACGTCTACAGTTAGACCTGTTACAGACGTTACAACATGCTCGGTGATGATTGCTTGCAAATTCTCCGTAGATCTTTTCGATATCAAAATTCTTGCACTAATTATGCGGATCGTGGGAAATATGTAGTGGAATTATTGTTGCGGGCGGAATTCAGCTCGCGTTTACATTGATTGCTTAATATATTTTCATTAGATTTATTTATTGGATGAACAGATTTAGTGGGCTTTATTCAGCAATTCTTCTGAAAAACCGTCGGGTTCGTATGTTTTTCAAAAATTTCCTAACCAACTCACTCTCTTCTTTAACCGCAGTTGATTTGTTTGATCTGCTAATCTACTAAAACCAAAATCCTTTGAAAAACATGTCAACCGGTTTCCTGGCATTTCAATTTAGCTTGCATAATAGAATCCGTGTCATTTTGAGCAACTTTTCACATTTTCTATTAGTCCATTTATATTCGGAGCAGATTCAAGGTTCTATTATTATTTCCTAAATAAACAGTATTCGACCAGTGTGGGCACCCACGATGCACCAAAAACAAACAATTTGACAGAGTGACCGAACCTTATACAGAGTGTTAATCTCAATTCAGGGCGATGATTCCTTTGTGGTTCACTTAGCCCATGCCCACGCATATATTAACGTCTGGTTTGCTTATGGTAAAGGATATTAAGAATGTTTACAAATGTTAGTAAAAGTCAATATTTTTGTAATAATAGGTGTACCCGGCCAAATACCCGCGTTTACTGGGGAAGGTTTGTTAACATCTCAAACACATTTTATGCTAAACAGGTACATAGGTTGTACTGTACCCGATAATTTGCTTTTGTCGATTTGCCCAAAACCCCATGGAACGTTATAAGCTAGTTTCACTAGAATCGCGCAGCTACTGATAATGCCAGCAGCAGATGCTGCCGAAACGTTCAACGAATTTCGACAAATTTCATCTAAAACATATCGTTACTTGGCAATTAGTAGGATTTGGGGACGTTTTGATCGTTGGAAATAACACGGCCATGGTGGAAAAAGCGCGTCGTCACATCGAAATCGATCTTATCAAAGAAGAACAGTAAAAGTATCAAAAACCGATTAGACTGAAATGGTTCAAAATATTTACAACGGCCCCATTGTCCGTTCACAATGACTAATATAAATCGGAAAAATGGTACCACACTGGGCTCTGCTCACGGTCGTCTACGAAATGTGAAATATTCACAATGTGGATCCGTAAAAAGGCGGGCTCGATCATGAACATCTGTCAGGTCTTAACATAATAACTAAGATGAAATGTGTTCCTGGTGACTTGCTAATTAAATCTCGCATCAAACCGGCTAAACGTTCCATGGAGGTGGTTCGTGAAGGTACCAGCGGCCGTTGTACAACGTGAAAAGTACCTAGCCATTCGCTAAATTGTCGATTTTCATTAAAATGTTAATACATTCATTTAGTCAACATTAAAGCTAAGTATCGTCTGTGGATGAATCGGTGGGTTTTACTTCATTTTCGTGCAATTTGTATTACAAATCTTTCAATTTGTTTATTAGCAGATGAAACGTAATTAGTGAATTTTTAAATGCCTGCCGAGCGATCGACCATAAGCTATCTTTAAAATGGAAGCATAAAATGAGGATAAAATTACTAAGTAATTATGGGAAATTTCTGGAAGTTCCCAGGATTTTTCCAGTTACTAAACGTACTTACGTTGGAAAACACGGATTTTTAAAAAATTTGCCAAGGAACAACCAAAAATCACACAATCCGGCTCATAGTATCTATCGCAAGAGAAAATGCGCTGCTCTAAGTCTGAAAAAACGCACTTTAATAGAAAATTTCTCGGAGTATCCAGATTTTTTTGAGATAATTAGGAGAGGCGTTGGAAAACCCGAATTTTTCAAGAAAAAAACAAAAATCTCCCAATCTGGCTCATCATATCGCTCGAAAGAGAAAATACGCTGCTTTAAGTGTGAAAAAAACGCACTTTAAAAGAAAATTTCTGGGAGTTTTTCAGTTACAAAGGCGAGGCGATTTGAAAAATTTGTGTTTTCCAATTGCCAAAAATTTGACAAAAAAGCCCAAAATCCTTTAATCCGGCTAATAATAATACTGGAAAGAGGAAATTCGCTGCGTCAATTGTAGAAAAACGCACTTGAATTAAAAAATTGTAGAAGTTTTCAGGCTTTTTTCAGTTACTAAGACGAGACGATTGACCTTTAAAAAAATTGTACGAAAAAAACCAAAAATCTCACAATCCGGCTCATAACATCACTTGAAATAGAAAACCCACTGGTTTAAGTGTAGGAAAACGTACTTTAGTAGGAAGTGTCTGAGAGTTTCCGGGATTTTTCAAAAATTTTACAAAAGAAAAACAAAAATCTCCCAATCGGGCTCATAATATCGCTCGAGAGAGAAAATACGCTGCTTTAAGTGTGAAAAAAATGTACTTTAATAGAAAATTTCTGGGAGCTTTTCAGTTACAAAAGCGAGGCGATTGACCGTTGGAAAACACAAATTTTTCAAAAATTTTACGAAAAAACCCCAAAATCCTTAATCCGGCTCATAATAATACTGGAAAGAGGAAATTCGCTGCTACAATTGTAAAAAAATGCACTTTAACAAAAAATTTCCAGTCCAGAGTTTTCAGGCTTTTTTCAGTTACTAAGACGGGACGATTGGCCTTTGCAAAACACGACTTTTTCAAAAATTTTACACGAAAAAGTCAAAAATCCCACCATCAGGCTCATCAGCTCAGTCCAAGGAGAAAACCCACTGGTTTAAGTCTAGGAAAACGCACTATGATAGTAAATTTTTGGGAGTTCCCAGGATTTTATGAGTTACGAGGCGATTAGAAAACACGAATGTGTCAAAAATTTCACAAGAGAAAGCCAAAAATCCCCCAATCCGGCTCATAATATCACTCGAACGAGTCTGCTTTAAGTGTGGAAAACGCACTTTAACAGGAAATGTCTGGTAGTTTCCGGCATTTTTTCAGTTACGAAGGGCTAAATTAATCTCATGTGATCATCTTTTTCCTGGACACCATCATCCACAGAAGTCGGTCAAAGTATCCAAATTTTGTCAGCTTAGAAATGACTAATCCCAATTCCAAAACAGCACAAAGAGCAAGTAAAAGAAAAAAAATCTAGAATATTTGCGAAAACTTTTCAAACTAATGAGTCGGAAGAAGGATTGTTAAAGAGAACGTCAGAATGTTGAAAAATGAACAGAAACGCTTTTCAAGAAAGTTCTGACGATAAGGTCAAGTTTCCTAAAATTTAGTTTACATAACTTCCAATGTGTTTTTGATCAGATGACACGTAATCACAAAGCACAAGCGAGCCCAACAACGCTTTTATTCTATGAAATGGTCTAGCCGATGGCCCAGATTTGCTGCAATTTTGTTAACAGAATCTAACTTTAAAATGGAAGCTGAAGAACTCACTGAGAGTTTTCCACACCATGATTCACATAAGTGAACAACTTACAAATGATCAAGCTGCGTCCACAGGCTGCTCAGAATGAGAAAAAGGCGGCAGGAAATAAGTGAAATCACACAACGAGTGGAATGGAAGAACGATAGTTAAATAGACAGACAAAAAAGATGAAAGAGTGTGACATTTATTGAAGATCGAAGTATGAAATAAGGCAGGAAAAAGACGAATTTGCAGCGGTGGTATTGAGAACGAAAAATTTTAAACGAAAAAAGGGCCCTGGGTACAAAACTTTATTCTACATTTTGCTAATATTTGGAATAATTCCATTAGAGAAACAAAACATCGATGAAGTTGTTTAGAGATGTCCAGACTGTTAAAAATGTGGAACTAAACAGAATATAATCTGAGCTCGTTCACTTACACTTAAATTCTTCAATAAAATTATTTTGCAAACACCATCTGAAAAACGCAAATCAAAAGCAAATACTGTTGTGACTTGTCTTTAAAGTGTACCAGTTCCTACAAAAATGTTCATATGTTGACGGTTAACTTTTGCCGAACCCTTTGGGTACGAGACTGGATGTTGTACAGCAAAATATTGTTGAGTTTGCGTTTTATGCCTGGTTCGCCCCTACATAAACCCTCAATTTAATATTGAAAACTGTAGGTGGAACTAAGTCAATATTTCGTGCCTACATATTTCCTGAAGCAAAAATAGGCCAACTCTCCACTCAAATGCATCTGATTTTTCATCATCAACATCCTTCATAGAGTACTTAAAGAGAACGAATCAAGTTGTAAACTGGTCACATTTTCCTCAAACCTTAAACTGCCTGATTTCTGAAGTCCCAGGAAACTAAAGCACAAATTAGAGAAATCACGTCAGCACCACTGATTGCAGAGATGATTTAAATAATTGCTTTCTTCTAAACCGACTCAAGTTGTACGAAGATGCTTTAGGCCACCATTCGTTCAAATCTGTGTATCCCCAGATTTTTTCTCAACCTTCAAAATAGAGCTTTAGACAACATCACAAAAGCGACTGCGGGCACCAGTTTAAAAAAAAAATCCATATATTTTTAACCAATGAAAGCTACGACTCGACGGAAGGTCTTCTCAAAAAATATTCATTTAGTGCCTCCAAACTTGAATTTGCAGAAAGTGGCAGAAACTTACTTCAGTTGAACAACCCTTTCTTTCACATTTAGGAATGTTTTCCTAATAGTTTCCTTCATAGTCTGATAACCCTTTCTTTCCCAACCAAAGCTTAAGACCTCAATCTCATCTTAGTCCCTTTCCAAACCTCGGGATTCAACGATTTTTTAGTCCGCTTACGAGGCAACTTGCAAATACCTCTAGGTTCGCCGTTGAGGAGCTTTGAGGAAGATTAAACCAACCTTGATTAATAGTAAAATTATTGTGTTCAATTCGTCCGAGGTGCACATTTGCATTTAAGTCCATACAGTTTTTGAAAATCCGTCACATTTTTCTTCCACTGCGGCTACCTTAGTAGATCACCTTATATGAACTTTCTATTTGTGCCTAAGAAAAGATAAACGGATTATTTTCGGTAAACTTTCAAAGCCATACCTACATGTGTCATAAAACTGCCCCGATAAGAATTCTCAGTAACGTTTCTGTGTGGGAAATTTTTCAGGATTAAGCTGAAACCTCTGGGGAAGTAGGCGGATTTCTTCCGTTGTCAGATCCATTATAATTTTTCGCAAAAACCCATATTTTCGGCCTGAACAAATTCAAAGCACCCATTCGCAAAGCAAATGCTGATCACACAGTGCTGTTCATTAATCACCATTATCCACCCAATATGGGTAAACACGGCATGTCGATTCTCAGTAACTCGACCCTTTCTTCTTCGCTCCAGAACTGAAATCACTTCCAGGGCGCACCATTGAAGGGCAACTGTTCTAAAAGGAAGCACTGTCAATCTCGTTTAAAGTCCCAACTCGTCCATGATACCCTAAGGAACATTCGCTTCCAAGAAACAAAACCGGACGACACGCCCAGGAGCCGCTCTTCGTAATCAGCAAGACCACGATGGACAATGGTCTTTCACTGCGGATTACCGCAAAATTAAAATAACAAACCGTCATAAATACTGTTACTGGGACAGGTCGATTTGATGGGTCCATTTTAAGGCCTCTCCGGGAGTCTGTGATTTACAACTCTTTCTATTTGTTGACGGATGGAAGGATGCCAGTTCACAAAAGGTTCAGCGTTCCATTTCTGTTTCAGGTATATGGTTCTTCTGTACTTATTATTTCGCTTCAGCACCATTATCTATCAGTTTGAGGAAACGCCATTTAAGCACCAGGCTTTTGTTCTCGATTTACTTTGAAAATATCACGTTTTTGCTACTTGATTAAACGTAATACATTTGAAGTAGTAGAAGAGTTCATGAATGTGTCATATAAACAAGTACTTTTTTGAACTTTGCCAAATGTTCTAATTGAATGCCATAAATCTTATTATTTTTTGTATGAGAAAAAAACAGAAAAAGTTCAGTGCGCCAGCGTATTTTTGGTTAGTTGTTAAATTGTACTCTTCAAAACTTTTAAATTTATATCAATGTAGGAAATACATCAGGTGCAAGTAAAAAGTAACGGTTCAAAAATGACTACGTATCTACTGTGCGATCAACTTTGTTTATTTTAGTACAAAATTCAGCTTTGACTTAAAAGAGTGTCTTTATATTATTAAGAATCATGAATAGATAACTTGTGAAATAATCGTACGCATTGAAGTACACAATCTTGTATTGAGAACTCAAGCGATTAAAGTGTACAATTTATAGTTTCATCATGAAAATTACTCCTTAATTCCCATATATTTGCTTCGAATTCTAAACCAAGTAGATTTACTTTACCTATCCCAGCCCATGGAAGAATGTGCATTTTATTCAAACTGCTTCTGCTAAAATCCTTTCAAAATCCTGGACATTGTTTGGTAGCTCTCCTTCTTCAAATCTTTCTAACTCAATATTCCCATTGCAATGTTTCTCTCTAGCACTCACCCATTTCGGCCTAAGAATGCTTTAGTACAAATAGTTTAGCACCCATTTAGGCAAGATTAGAAAACAATCCTTGCAAAGAAATGCCAGTTTTGCACCCTTGCCATCCCTTCTCTAACACATTTTAGGTGTGATCGATTGATGATGGGCATTCAATAGCCAAAAAGCCAAATTTGTCATTAACAAATAGGCACTTTTTTAAATCGCTGTCTGTCGAAATTAAGCTCACAATAAAATAGAGATGGATTAGGTGAAAAAAAATGAACAAAGCCGCAGTAATTGGAAGGGCGGCGAACTTCCCAGCCGATCAATCTTTGCAATAATTCCCATGCTGAAATGTGCAGGGTTTTTTTCGCATTTGACAATACTAATTGGGGTTTGGCCAAAGCCCAAAAAGTCATCGATTTAGATCGAAAATATGTAAATACTTAATCGAACCCAGGATTAACGTTAGCTCTTTATGTGGCAAAAAATGGGTTTCTTTGATGGGTTCAAAAGTAGGTACTGTCTCAAAGTGGCCAGCCTTGAAGAGAAGTGTTACTGTAAATTCTCTTGTTTCAAATCATGTGTATTTGTAGGGTACAAATGTGAGTGTTTTTGATTTTACTTGATACACTGATACAAGTAATTTCCGATCGTGGAAAACAGATAATTTACTATAAACTGCGTATGCTTATGGCATCACATTTTCCTAAGTATGCATTATCTGAGATGAAAATCTAGCGGTCGTTAAATTTGTTGCCCGGTACTAAGAAGCCATCCTAGGGACGGTATTTTGAAATATTCGACGATGAAGTTCTGTAAAGGAAATATTCGGGGCATATATTAAACCGCGGGGCGTTCGAAAACCATCGTTGATCTAATATATTTAGTTTTATTTGTTCTTTCAATCTGGTGACGATGGAATTCCTAGGCTGGCCCAAAGAACGGTCGAGATTTTTTAATTTTTTTCCCTGAAGATTTATCGAATGGCTTTGTTGATATAGAGACGGTAAGGCCAGTTGCATGGAGGACATTTCTACCAATAATTAGTTATTCCTACCAATAATAAGATTAGATAAAACTGAATTTTATAATCACATTTAAGAAAAGGAACGCCTGAAATAAACAGGAAAATATTCAGCGAACAGAAAATGACACGGGTAGTAATGAAAATGGGAAAACTGCAAATGGACACATAAATAATAAATATTTGTAGAATTATTTAGTTAATTGGATACATAAATTGGCGTCCCGAAGATTAAGTCGGACAAATTATACATGGTGTATGTTCAACTGCGGAGGTTAATCTTTAGGCATTCGAAACCTCCAGATCTGACGCTTCTAGACTTTGCTCTATTCTGATTATTTTTATTATTTCAAAAATCCAGCTACCAGTTTCAATTGCAAATTTCAAATTCTTTATTTTCGCATAATTTAGCTGGAATCACACATGAAACAAACTACTTTTGCAAAAATGTTTACAAATTATTTACCTTATATAAATAAGCCACACAGGAACCAAGATCTAACGAACTTTTTGGTAGAATCATACTGGGATCTATGAGAAGTATGACTGTTTTGCTTGAAATTCATAAAAATCAGCTTTGGTTCAATTAATAGAGAGTAAAATTTGCAATTGAGCTGAATTGTCAGCAAGTAAATAGGAAACAAATAAAGAATACAGCAAATAATAGAAAATAAATAATTCATTGGTTTAATCTACAGCGGCTTGACATGCAGCAAAAGTCGACAAGTCGCTTGAACTTCATTGAATCGGAAATAAATTATTTATTAAGTGGTTCCGATTATGTCGAATAAAATATACAGGATGATTTTTTACTGTTAGATATATTTCTTTATAAAAAATACTACAAGATTGGTTTTATTTTACATTCACTAATATTAGGTAAACCGTTTTTAAAAGTGCGTCACAGTGAGACGCGATGAGTTATAATAAAAAATACTCCACAAGTTCAGAGTTGTGTGTTCAGTAGGGAAGAATGCGTTCTGAATGTTTTCAAAACTCCGAGTTTTACTCATCGTTAAGGAAATATTGCTTAGGATTTGAGAAACTGTTGCGGGAAATAATTTGCATCGCGTTTTTCGAAAACAAATGTCTCAGAAACGAAAAATACTTCATAAGTTGAAAATACTCTAAAATCGAAAAAAAAACCTCTAAAAATACAAAAGCCGCCCAAAATATTTCCAAGGTTTGAAAATTAACTACTAATATGGAACTGAAAGTTCTACATGTACATGGCAACCAGGGCAAAGTAATGCTAAGCTTACCGAAGGCTGCGTAGCGTCACCTGGAAAGACAGAAGAACATGTGTTTAATACAGAAGGAAATCTGTCCAAAGCCGAACTTATTTGAAATCAGCAAAGCAAAGAGAGATAACTATAAAGAATCCACGAAACTTCAGTTGCTTGTATGAAAACTAAACTCGTTTCAAGCTAAAAGGTTTACTACATGTTAGATGTTATTACTACCAGCTTTCTCCACACTTACGACACAAAGAATTATCGACCGATTTCATCCAGTGTTGGTGGCAAACTGAATATTCATACACCTTTTCGAAAATACACCGAAGTACAGAATAAACATGATTAATGTAATATAATAATAATACGTCTTTATTTTGCATATTCATACAATTTCAATACATGATACGCACATACATACAGTTAAATTATGTTCGCCCTTTCGATGATTCATTGCTTTACTTGGCAGATCGTTTTCAGTTTGTTTATTGTTAACATTTTTGTAGAAAGTGCTTGTTCGCATCGCAATATTTCCAAGGGCAAATTTCTAAACCAGAAAAAATCTCACGAAATTTGTTCCGAAAAACAACCTTATATCCTTAAGGAACCCTGTAAATCAATCTAAATAAATTCGCAAATTGAGCAAAAAATTGCTGTGTAAATACTCGAGGTGAATCTTTCGGCGTTACCAGCATTTGGATCTGATCACTAGGGGCTTTATGAGTGCCTAAAGTCCACTGTTCATATTGCAACTTAAAGTTTGTTAAAGTTGTTTGAAAAAGTTGAGAGTTAATGTTTCAACGCTTAAGTCTATAACAAATTTGAAATTAATTTGTATATGCCTCGTTGTATATCAAGTCCACTAACCAAAAATAGCATCCGTCCAAGGCTACATTTGAATCTAAAGTTGAACCATTAAAATTCGCTCAGTATTTAACCTAAAATGTATTAGTTGGAAAAAGTCCTAGTTTCATATGCAAAACAGCTCGGAAAAAGGAAAATCCTGCGTTAAAACTTTACAAATCAAATGGGAATGTGATTAAATAAGTTCAAAGACGAGAAAAGTTAAATATCAGGTCAATGCTGCAGGTCACAAGTGAGAAAAATCGTAAAACAATAAGCGTTTTTAATAATGCTGCGGAACTTGACGTGCAATGTAATTTATTCCAGTTTGTTACATCATTTTAGTATAATATTCCAAGACGAATCGTATATTATTATTAATAAATGCAGATCTAATCTGCCAAGATGCACCAAGGTTATCAGATGGCAAAGTTTTATTTTGCAAACATGACACAATAAAATAATGTTCAGTGTCATGTTTTGTCTTTCATAGAGAGCTCATTTAGATGCTAAAAAAGTAAATAATTAATTAGTGGCTTGTCTAATTCAATTTTATCGGGGAGTTGCGCCTTCTATCAGAACCATCCAAAGTGCAGCTGGCTTTTATAGATAATTCCATACAAAAACTTTATGAGACAAGTTTCTTCTGCAGTTCTTCTTTGTCATTTCGTCCTTATTTTTTTTTATATTCCATGTTACAAATTGTTTTTTGAAACCTTCTAATGTTTCTTTCTTAACCACATATAACAGAAAAATATGAAACGGATATTCATACATGAGCGCTTAAGTCTTAACGCACGTTGGGCCTGGTTTTATGTAACGTGTGATAATTAAATTGGAATTATGTATATTTGCGTGTGTTGAGTTATGCATCGTGAAATGGTTTAAAACCCGATCAGTTAATTGGATCCGGCTAAAGTTCTGGGATTATGAAGCGAATGTTGTTCACGGAAAAAGATGTCTTATTTAATTATTGATTTCATAAATAAACGGTTAAATCATTGGCTGGTCAATGGAGTATAGCGAGGTTGAATTAGAATTTTCCAAGAATTTTGTTGTTGATTTACTTGAATTATGGATTGAAGTCGTCCAGAAAACCCTAGATCTACATACTCGCCTTAAAGAGAATCTGAAGAAAATCACACATTTTGCTTTGCATGTGAACATCTGGTTTAACGAGTTAATGTGTTTTGGAATTTTTTAAATTATGATAAAGTGGGAAAATCCTAATCAGTCTCAGAATTTAATAGGTTTCAAAACGAACGTTGTTCATTCGGAGGAAGGATTTAGTAAACCTAAATGTAATAAAAATAGATTTTCACATAGAGATGGAATGGAAACCGTGAATTTTTCGCGGATTCGAACGCAAGTAACTTCTGGGGACAAAACATGACTGTTAACATGTTAATATCCACAGAAAATCTTTACAGAATATGTTAATTTCCAAAAAGAAATTAACTACAATTAGAGAACCATATAGAGTGATAATTTGATGTTAAACCTAAGCCATGTTAGAGATCAGGTAAATTATCTTGTTAACCCACACCTGGACCATTAGGTGAGACTGTAGCTCAACGAACTGAATCAGTTTAAACAAATTAGGTGCAGATAAATTCAACTTGTCAACGTCGAACTGAACGCGTTCTTGACTTGTTCTTAGGCGTCGTAAATAATTGCTTAGATAATGGGACATCGTTTGGGGTTTTGTAGCGATTTGAAGGAATTTCATTTGAATTTGGCCGGAATTTGGAATTTGTTTATCCGATCTATCAAAGGCAAAGAAGTTTTTGTAAATTTGTCTGAACAAAAATGAAAATATTAATGCTTTTATTTAGTGTGGCAATGGGAAGATTGTATACTCATGACAAGCGTATAAAATTCGTTGAAACTCTGAAAAGTCTCTAGTACTTTTCTCACTACGAAAATGCAACTTAAAGAACATTGTTTAAAGACGGTCGTAAAATTGTGCAAAAAACTGTTTTTTTTGTAAACTCTTCTTCATAACATAATAAAACATTGTTTCATTACGAAACAGGAACATATTTTCAATGCAATTCAGCTCAGAGTGATTATTCGCTAAATAAAGCCCAGGTGGTGCATTCTACTTTTGAACTGTTAACTTCTTTCAGATTTACAGTGAGGGACGTTGCTACCCATTTGGCTGTTTCAAACTTCTTCAGACTTCGTCTTTGTTAAATTATCTGTTTTTTCTAGTTTTAATTTCTTCATTTCTTTGATTTACAACGTTTTCACTCTTGAAAGTTTCACTGGACAATTCTTTCTTTGCAAGTTGTTTTATTTGCCAGAGCCCAACTAAATTTATTGTTATGCCAATATTGATGAATGACAAAAATGAAAGTTAGATGATGGAACAATTCAAACTTTTACTCGGCATTAAAATTGCCTTGAAGAAAATGAAGATCGCTCGACTGCATCGCCGTTTCTAATATTTCTTGGCCAATTATTTTTGTTTTTTGACACGAAAGTACTTGTAAGGGTGTAGACGACTTGTAGGTATTTAAGTGTGCCTCTAAATAATTGTTCGTTTCGCTTTTGGAATACATGTTTGTCTTTTAGTCTATTGCGCTTTTTTCTGCGCTAGTCTTTTCTTTGGTCGGTGCGTACGAGCTTTCGGATATTTCTTTCCTCGCTCTAGCGTTGCTTGCTCGTTTTAATATACGTGTTTGTACATATGAGCTTCAGGCGTTCAAAGTTCTTTGCAAACGGCACTGAGACGTTTACGTATAATTATTTTTTTAAGTTTTGCTGTAAATATTTCACGTTTTTACTTGTTTTGGTTCACCAATAATTAAAGTTTAAATCTTCTTTTAGAGTTTATATTTTCAGATTTCTGCCTTAATTTTAGATTAATTTTTGCAAACATTTTCTTATTAGTCTGTTTTCTAAATAAATAAATTATTTTACGAATTATAGAAAACCAAATTTTTCCTAAGCGGTTTGAAATATTGAACGCGCTTGGGCGCTTTTAAAGTGTGAATGTTTTTCTTTAGAACGCATTTTTCGGTCCCCTTTGCTTTGGGATTATTTTAAATATTTCTAATTAAATTTGTGCTTTTATTTGTATTTAAATTTAAATTGCAAGGGTCAAAATTGTTGTTTTATAACTGATGTAATGATGAGTAGGTATATATTTACAGTCTTGGTTGGGCATCAGTAATTTTTTCAAAATGTTTGTATGTTAATTATGTTTTTCACTTTATAGAGCAGAGCTGGAACTACCGCTTTGTCTTTTCTATGTCGTTTATATGTTAAATTTTGATTACTTTTGTTTCTCGTTAACACTCAAACATTATTTAAATAATTACCAGACTTCTTCGGTTAAAAAAATCATAATTGTGATTTCCCAAGATTTGTAATCATACTGATAATCTCTTTGTAGACAGTCGGAATATTTTGGTTATTTGTTTGCTACAGTTCGATACCTTTTCTTAATCGGCGTTTTGAATGTTTCTTCCTAGATTTGTTCATTTCATTTTTGCAAAAGGAAACAATGTAATAATTTTTATGGTTTAAACGCGTTTACTTGCTGTGAGCGATTTCCTCAATGTCGAATTTCCTCTCGTCCTGTTCGTGTTTTCTTCGTCGACTGATTTTGTTGTTAATTTAGTAGTTCTTTAAATTTCAAGTTTCTCTAGTTCGGCACTTATATTATTTTTTAATGTTTCACTCGCTTTCATTATTAGCTTTCTGTTTAAATCTTCTGAGATTAGCATGAGTCAGTTTGAGCTTCTGCTTTAAACGCTACTAACATTTTTTCCCGCAGTCGTAAGTTTTAATCCTAAGGATGGAATTTTTTTATCAAATTTTCTTGCAAAGACAGTCAACTTTTGGATTATTAGGTGTAAAGTAAACACTTAATGGGTGATGATCCGCATGCATTTTAAAGTTGCAGATGAAGAAAAATCGCGGAAATAAATATTCTGAAGCAACTTAGTGGTTCGCCGGTTGCGAATAGTTTCAAAAAGTCGGGTGGACATTGAGGCAGCATTGGGACGATTAATTAAACATCGTCCTTTGCTAACCAGTCCAAGACCTTCTTCTAAACACACACAAAGAGTGGAATTAGGTTCGAATTGCAGTAATGTGCAACGAGCGTGACAAAGTGAACCGTCGAAACAATGGAACTGCTTCCCGCGGACTGTAAAATACATCCGAACTGTCCAGCCTTGATCTGTTTCCTTTAAGATCAGCATCTCGACTGTTATGCAATTCCGGATTTTTTCGTTTTTTATAGCGTGAAGATTCATCCTGTGTTACAGTTGCGATTTTCCTATGCCAGGATTCGGTTGGCAATTTCCGTTTGTACGATTCGGGCATTGAAGCGAATAAATAACATTTTCAAACGCCTCAACAATGGAAAAAGAAGTAGCTGGAATTGAACAAATAAAGGCCGAAAGGCCCAATAGTTCATGCAATGGAATCAAACGCAAGGAAATAAATTAGCCGACATATCTAAAAGACGTTACAACAGCGATGGCCTTTTAAATATGATACATTATACGTGTTTGATCATCTTCAAAACGACATCGAGCAGTTACCATAACAGGCAAGACCCGATTTATCACAGCACTAATACCATATTCTAAAACCTTTAAATCCTAATGATCCAAAAAGTTGGGCAAGACCGCATTGAAGCCTAACCTTGCCACAAATACCGACCAAAAAGGAGAAAAACTATTTGAAAGCGAACTAACTGCTAAACGAAAATAAAAAAAATGGAATAAAAATGGACCCGAGAGCCAAGCTGGTCCACAAAAGAAATATCTAACAAGTCATTTGAATAATCCCAAAAATAAATTCTTTGTTAAAAATACCTTAATAAAGATACAATTACTACACTTTATCATTTCAAAATCGGCGGTGATAGTCATTAATTTCTTGGCTAAGCTTTCAGACCGAGGGCTTTGAATAAATAACCAGTAGATAAGATCTATGCGACGAATGTGCCTTATATATGGGTATGGATGGTGGTCCACCATTTCTACCTATAATAATAATAAGCTTTATTATCTAACGGAAATATAATCTTAACGCAAAGGTTAATTAAAATTAATAAACGTACACTTATGGCTAATAACTGAACGAGTGGAGTTTCTCTGCAATAATTCGCAATTTGGGTTTTACCAACAGGATTGTGAGCTTTTTTAAACATTAATTAAACTGCTCTGTTATTCTTAAGGTTTTTAAGGAAATTTTGTGGTCACAATGTATATCGATGGCGTAATAAAAAATTGAGGGGAACAGAGAATAGAAGTTTATTGCTAAAGCAGAAAAAAAGGCACAATTGATAAGTGGTACTCAATTCCTACATATATTTGTTTGATGATCATTCAAGTATCGATTCTTTAAAAAGACCTTTAAGTTGTGTCTCCAATTTCTTTTCCATTGTAATAATTTATGTTTGTTTGTATGTCTGGGAATTTTWCATAAAATGTTATAATGCTGGTTTRACACATATACACGCTTCAATTGTSGATTWATATAAAAGCTTTAAAAGGTTTTTAGAGCTTAAAAGGTTATTTGATAGTTCCACATTGCAAAAGGAAAAATAGTCTAAACATCTGTAAGGTTTTCAATTGTGTCTTTTCAACTTCTTCCTCAGTGTAATTTTGTGTCTCTCCTTTTATGTTTTCGAATTTTAAATAAAATTGTTGGTATGGTGCCTGACCATATATAAACGCTTGGCTTATACATCATTTCGAAATATTTATAATAAATAAAATGTTGCAAACCCAAAAACATTTTGAWCATCTGTGAYGCTTTAATTGTGTTTTGTCAACTTCTGCTCCGCTWCACTTTTTTATTTGTTCTCTTCAGGAGTGTTTTTTACATAATCTGAGAAGGTTTATAAAACAGTATTTAGCAGTTTCCCTCTGCAGAGGGAAATATAGTCCAAACATCTGTKGTTTTCAATTGTGTTTTGCTATWGGTATTTAAATCGGTTAAACTGTTGTCTTATACATCATTTAGAAATATTTATAATTCGATATTTAACAGCTCAATTTWGCTAAAACAACGACACTCTGACCATCTTTAAGCATTCAATTGTGTTTTTTCAACTTCTTCTTCGTTACAATTTTWTATTTGTCTYTCTAAATGTGTTCGAGTTTTCGGTAAAAAATCTTGTTGTGGCGCTTTGGCATTTACAAAYGCTTATATTGTTGATTAACAATAATTTTGAAAGGTTTATAAAACCGTATTTGGCAGTTTTAGTAACATCTGTAAAGTTTTCACTTGTGTCTTCGCAATTTCTTCTTAATCATAATCTTTTTGTTTGCCCTTTTTGCAAATTTTTTCATAAAACTGTTGTTATGATGCCTTGTTATATATAAAACGCTTAAACTCATTTCGAATATAAGCGCATTAATCGTTTCGAAATATTTATAATGCGGCATTTACCAGCTCAATTTTGTAAAAGCAGAGATATTCTGAACAGCTGTAAAGCTTTAAAATGGTGTTTCAGGTTTTAATTTGTTGTTTTTAGATACACTTAAAACATTTGGCGAAAGAAAAGATAGTTTACCCATTTCTAAAATTTTCAATTGTATTTTCACAACTTCATCTTCTTTATCATAACGTTTCTTTTGTTTCCTACAAGTCTTCTCGAGTTTTACTTACAAGTATTGTCATGGCCTTTTGGCATCTATGCCCCATCAATTTGTTGTTTTATTCATAAATTCTAATAGTTCAAAGCCCGAATAAAATGCCGATAGAAACAGTAAATGGGAAACCAGATTTAAATCATAGACAAGCTGTGAGAAAGCTAAAATAATGCAATGATTTCTTCAATGAGACGATCAAAACTCTTACTCCGTTAACACCTTCAATCTAGAACAAACCATAACCAGAAGAGAGTCAGATGTGGAAGTTAATTTTTTTCGCCTAATATGAATAAGCCTCACACCAAAAATATTCAGCGTTCTAAGTCTTAATAAGTATTCTGTTAAATCCAAGCTTCAATTATGTTTTCCAACAATAAAATTAAAAAATAAATTGATGAAACTTTGCGAATTCAGTTTTTTAAATCCACCAAATAACTATATTTTGAAGTTTTCCAGTAGGAAAACCAAAAGTCCTTTTTTGTGTAAATAACGGCTTTCTCTCAACAATCTGATCTAAAAATGTAAAGCTTCAAGTTCAAGTGAGCTGTTAGAACAGTAACCCATAGTTCGTTCTATAAAATGTAATTTTGCTAGTGCTTCGAATAATCTTCGAAGTTTGTTCCCAAATTCGTCACACCCAAAACTTTTGTTTATGCCTTGCAAACGCAAAGTCCTACCTACCAAGAGCTTCTAAATGACCCATACCATTTTATGATGTATTATATGAACCTTTGAATGTTTTGTAGGTACCTAAATGTTCATTACTCATTTCGTGCAGGACCGTCCCACAAACCATTAGATTTGCTTCCAAATGACAATTCCTTTTGCGTCCAAAGCAATAAATAACACTTTTAAGAGAACGAACAGGCGAATTACAAAGGATGTCTGATTGCATGTTTGAGCGAGCTTAACCTTGGACTAATTTCATGTATTAACTGGAATAATGAACAATTTTTATTATTTCGCTCACAAGATTTCCCATACATGATGACGGGCGCTTTTTTGAGGATAATTCTAATTTAGTGTCTTGAATCGGTAATTGGACTATTTGATCGCAGGTAATTGGCTGTTACATCACTAACGCAATCGGCAGACCAACAATCCAATTTCTGATGAGTATTTTGATTGTTCGATTATGCAATTTATTTAATTTCAATGAAAATTAACAATTGATTGTTGATCGTATAATTGCATTGACTGTGACGCCTCAACCTGGATTGTTACTTTGTTTCTATCTGTCTTTGTTTAGACGCAATGTGTAGATTTATTTTCACGTCTTTGCAACATACTTTCCCATTAATTGAGCCTCTCTGTTGTTACGTGTTTATCAGTTTTTATTTTGGCCTTGTATTTTTACTTAATTTGCTCTTGTGTGTTCAGTATTCATCGAAGCATCATTTTGCTTTTGCAATTTTATGTTTAATGTCCACTCCCTTGCCCTTATACTGTGAGTGTATATGGATTTAAGCAGCACAAAATTTATTCTGTATTTATCGTGTATTTATCGTTTTATTTCAGATCCAACGGTAAAAATTCTAGATGAATAAATAGAATATGTTTTCAGTGCATTTTTACGGTATACCATGAAACGGGGCTAATAGAAACCAAATTTTCAATGTTAGTTCCTACTATCTAACTACGAGAGAAACGATGATAGCAATTGATTCAGTTAAGATTAAAAAAACTGAATTTTTCTATTAACCCATCACTGGGGTGAATGAATCAATTTCAACGGATTTTCTACTCTAACGCGTGATCTGTGAATATAAACAGTGATGTTTTATTTTAAAAATTAATATTCAAGAACAGGCTCAAATTTCTGTTAAAATTCAATTTTTTAACAAAAAACGAATTATAAATGATAATTTTAATAAACTCAAATATAAACTGCAAAATAACTGGTCATAAACTTTAAAAAATATGTTCGAATTTGAAGAAACTAAGTAAATTGCAAAAATAGGGTCAAAAGTGCATCGAACTTGCTAATTTAAACGGGATGCGGTTTAAACTAATGGGAAAATTGAATCATGTCACTTTTGTTTAAGTTGTAAAATTCACAATGTCTCCTTCTGGAAGCCTTGACTTTCAGCGTTTTTATGATTCTCCAGTTTTCAACTTCGCTTTATTCAGGAACATTCGGAAAACGAAATTGGGGTGTGATTTTTGCGTTGGTTTTAATATTAAGAAAGATGCATTCAAAGTTAGTCTACTCCGGAAATACTCCCTACAAGTTTTGTACTTTTCAGATTTATTTGGCCCTCTTTTCAGAGGAAATTTGACAAGAACAAAATCTTGTATCATAAGTTTTTCTGATGAAACTTTACACTCTTTTCCAGTTACCTATATTTTTATCTGATATATAATCGCACTGTTTTTCTCCCAATTTGTCTACCCTGGTGACAGTAAACACGTATCTTTCTATTCGCTCCTTTTTCACCTAAAATTTACGAAATATACCGAATAATAGCATTCAAAGAAATTGTAGCGGATATTAAGGAATATTGGTGCACTTACAGCTGCATAATGAAGCACATTAGCCATTACATAGCAAATTAATTATTACACCTCACCATAGTGCCAGACCCAGAAGTTTTTCGGATAGTTTAAACACCCCCAAGTTTAGCGCGAGTTTAAAGTAACTTTCGAAAAGCCAATGCTACCAACATTATTATTTCAAAAAAAATATTCCTTCGCTTCTTTCGCTCTATTTACTATCTAATTTAGCTTAATCAATGTAAATATTGCGATCCATTTTGATATTCCGAAATTTTAAAAAGAAAACCTGACATTTTGTTTTTAGCCTCATTTTGCGGCACATGCTGAATAGTCATTCAATTAAATTCGATGGCAAAATCTTAATCGTTCCGCCTTATTGGCATTCATTTTTATTAAATCTTCCTTTCAAATGACTTCAACTATTCAAGTTTATTTGTATGTGTGGTCATTAAAATAGATATTTTTTCTGAACCTTTAGAAGATCTTGATGATATTGCAACTTATCAGTTTGTTCAGAGTAGTCCATAAAACTCGAATAAAAATCATCGAAGAATCAAGCTTTGTAACAATTAATTGATTGATTAATACCCTTGATTAATTAATACCCATATTCTAATCTCATATATATATAGATAATATCTATTAAACGCCATTCGTTTTTTAAACATGTTTTCTTAGATTACTTTTGTCAAATTTAGTTCTCTTTTTTATTTATTTCATCAATCAGCATTATTATTATTATTATTTTTACTTGGTTTTCCCTTAGCTGAAGAACTATTAATCGAAAATGTTTAACTGATGCATTTTAACCTTGGCATTTGGTTTATGTTTCCATTAATTTCACTATGTTTTTCGTTTTAAATGTTAACTGCAACATTTTCAAACCTCTGGAATTTTTTAAATTTGATATTCTTCCTTTAATCTACTGATCAGAAACTGTTTAATGTTGCATTTAGTTGAACTGCTTTTAAATTAACAATTTGTGTATTCCTATAATTTTAATAATTTTATACTAATTCTTTCATATAAAACTAGTTTTCGTGCAAACGGTACAAACTCATTGATGATATCATTTTTAGTCACACTTCACTTTTTATTGTACCAGCTTAAGGTTTCCATTAATAAATCAGGTTTTTTTGTACTTTTAGTCATGATTTTGTGAGTCATTACTTTTATCATTGCTTTGTTTCGTTATATTTGATAATTATTCCCCAATGTGGAATGATCAGTTTGGTGTCGAAATCCAGTACTTTCTGATAACTTTATAAACATCTTATTACTTATCTTGGTGATTAAATGTTTAGTAGGTAGATTGTTTCGAATCAATTTTAGATTTTTGGACTTTTGTAAGCTTCTTAGGTTAATACCGCCAAAAAATAAATCGCTTCGAGTTGAAGTTTTCCAATGCATTAAACATTTAAATACCTCATTAAATCTGTAAAAATCGGTTTTCGTTGAAAAATGTAAAGGAAAACGAGTGGGTTGTTAAAAAATAGCCAGATTTCCGTTTAAGAATGTTAACAAATTAGTAAGGCCGCAGACGATGACTGGGACAAGATTATGAAAACGACCAAACAAAATATCAATTTACCGCATAATTACATCAAAACATAACGACTCCAATATGATATACGATAAGTGTTATTGCTTTTATTGATTATTATCAATTGGAACTTGAATGTGTGTGTCTCTAAACATCGCCCAAATTCGATGGAGAAAAAGAAGGACAGAAAGCAATGACTATCCGAAACTCGATTTCGATTAACATTTATGGATTTCGAGTTGAACTGAAAAAGGATCAAGCATCTTAAACAGAAAACAGGGTCATAGAAAATCTATTTGGGCAACTAATACATGTAAAGTGTATGCAAAGTAAACAAACAAACAATTAAATCAATTCGCCTTAAGTGCATCGACAATTAAAATGTTTTGCAACTGGTGGAATTAATTGAAGCTTTTATCAATATTTGATCGGTGTGTGTAATTTGAATTTCTGGCACCCAACCTGGTTTCTGAAGGTTCGGCATATTCATTTACATTTTGTTTTTTGATCAACGAGTTGCATTTAACGTGGCAACATTCTCGGCGTTTTCATATATTTTTTAATCCCTCAGATTGGCTACTGTTTTTCATCTATTAACTCCCTGATTCTGTTGTGGTATATGGTATATTTTATTAAGTAAATATGAGGGTGAAAAAATCAGTTGAAAGATCAACAGAAGAGACACGCTGATGGCAATAAAACCGAATAGGTTTACGAAATTCGAGACCTATTTGCTGAGATTTCGGACGTGTGGAACCTTGACTCGTTTTCTTAGCGGTTTTATTGTGTTGAATGAGAAAAATCAGTCGTGCATGAGACCATTTTAAATGCTCGTTAGGTGCCATTATAATGCTAGTTTCGTACACATAGTTTCCATTTTTATTGTATTTTGTCCAACAATGTATTAACACCGCTTTAAGGATTTTGCTTTCATTTGCATCCCGACGAGGACACGTCCGTAATTTATTTATTTATTTATTTTAACGACTGAATACCGAAACAGGTTAAGACTGAATTGTTATAAATTGTTTCGTAAATTAGTTTGAATCATCTTGTGCAGGTAATGTTTTCCATTGGGTTGATGAAATGCAGCGCAAAGTGTTAAACGAAGTTCTAATGCGGTACTGATAGCCATCGGTTGGCTACGCCTTGAGCCAGTATTTAGCAAAATATCAGTAATCCTACACCTATTACTTAGGAGCGATATAATCAAGGCGTATTTCATCGTAATAACATGTGGAAGAAAATGGGGATAAGCCTCAGAGTGAGATATTGCGGCAAAAGTGCCTTCTTTCATGCGAGTGTGTGAAAAAAAACGCCCATTGTTCGCAGAAAAGTCTTCACGATTGATGTTTCCAAAAAACCGGAAAGCTCAGTAAATTGCAGTTTCATTTGATGATTTAATTGAAGTCATCTTAAGTCTTCGTTCAATTATCCAAAGAAACACGCAAATTACCTTCATTGGACTGTCTTTGATCATTTCAAATTCCTTCAATTTAGCCGCGTAATCAACAGGGTCGCAGTCTTCGTAATTGTGCCAATGATTTAATGAAAACCGTCAGAATATTTTTCACTTCGTCCAGTGCAAGAGATTAATTGATTTTCCAAGAAAAGATGTACGCATCCCGGCCCGGTACCGTAAATGCCGTAAAATTGTTTACTGCAAAGATAATCATTATCATTATAGATGTATATTTATTGCAGAATTTCCTACTTATTTTAAGGCGATGACATATAATGTGATGATTTCAACACGGTGAAGTACTTTGTCTAATCACGCAATAAACTCGGTGCTTAACTGAATTGAAATTGTCGCTGATTGCCTCGTATGTAGCGCTAATTACTTTGATTATTCGGGAAGTTTTTTCGGTTTGACTATATTCAAGCCTTGGTCTAATTACCCATGCTCATCCTGTGCAGTTCTACTCAATCGACGTAAATTTCTTCACCAATAACAACCGGTAAAGGTGCACAGTTATTGCAGTAAAATAATCTGGCTCCTTTAAATTGTTGTACTTTATGCAACTTCCGTGTATACTAATGAGGTGACGAACAATAAATAGTATATTTACGGGCATTTACCCGGCATCTGAATAATAATGGACGTTGGCTGTATCAAGAAAACTATAAAACGCAAATCGTACATAAACATTATTAAATTATCAAACCAACCACGGGTCCTGGCAGGTTTTCAACCAGATCGCATGGTGAAGATTTCAATGAACTTTTGTTTTTGAATGATAAAAACATTTTTTAGCTTCAGTATTGCGGTTGTATGTTGAAATTAATCGTTAGATTAGGTCGAGACAATTAGAATACGTTCTGGAAAACCTAGATGAAGACAGAACGTTCTACTAAGGTTGAAGCAAATATTGTATTTCTTCTACGTCTTCTTAGCCTGTTGATGTCCACTCTTGGACTCCATCCAGCTCCATCCATGGCGCCGTATGTATCTTGCTTGAGGTCTGCCAACACTTCTCTTCGATCCTCGTGACCTCCATGGTAATAAGGTTCTAGTCAATTTGATGTTGTCTATGTTACTCGCCTCGCCAGTATGCTCAAAAAAGCGACAAACCGAAGAACAATAACATTAGCAATTGGGATCATTAAATATCGGCAAAAAACTTGGGCTGATTCATTCAGTAAACTAATTAACACCATATCAAGGCCAGAAACGGGCATCAAGAGGACAAAAAATCAGCTTTTCTCTCGTCCACAATGCCACACACAACATTTATAATAATCACGGCTCCCATTCTTCAGCCATAATGCATCTAGACTGCTTTGTTTATTAACGGTAGCTTATCTTCTTTGAAGATATTTATCACTACTTATATTGACTCGTTAGTAGTGCATTGTACAATTAGGGACGATATTAATGCCATTGCTTCTGAAGAAATATCATCATTCATTGTGATGGCTTCGCCGGTTGACATAAAAGAAAAACGAAGACTTTTTAGAGCATCGTCGTCTGAAGGATGTGGCAGTGATTTGTGTAGTGCGATTTTTAACAGTGGAACAAACAACTGCATTTCAGCTTTACGTAACGCAATCGGTTTCAATGACAATTTGATTCATCTGTTTCGTCGCAAATTTTTTTCCGGAACGTTTCGCGCAGTTATTCAATAATGCATTATCTACTAAACTTAATCACACCTGACCCATTGTCCGCAAAATCGATGATCATCAATTTCCGGACAAAAACCGCAATTCTTCAAATCCGCCTGTTCCCAGTTTGAAATGAATGCATCGAAACAATTAAAATGAGATTCACGCTTAAAAGTCAGTCCCGATGATGAGGTAACTGCTGTTTTGCATCGAGGAACAAGATGATATCACAATTTAAAATGTTTGCACAAAGTAAAAAAAGTCTGAACATCTTTCTAAATATTTGTTTAGCTATATTTAAATCATGGTGATTCCTAGGCGAAAGACGACCATGAAATTCACATTAAACCGTGTTAAATCGGTAACTGGCTATGGTGCTGTAGAGGCAAGCAGCGAAAACGTTTTTCCGAAACCGACATTCTAAATTTGCTTAGCTGTTTCTGTTGGCATTTCCCTGATGTTTTGATGTTTATTAATTCCGACTACCCCACACTTGCACTGCATCATTTTTCCATTCCAAACCCGAAACGGCCCTCGACATCAACACCATTCTTCCCAGACAAAATGGAGCAATTACCAATACAAAACCACTCGGAACAAAGGAAAGCAAAGGCTTGGGGGCCTTTGTTGCGTGTAAAATGAACTGGATGAGTTCTTGTTTCTGTTAACAGCAATTTCGTATCCGACAATCGGTTCAGGACATAATTAACTCATTTTTGACACTTCGCACAATGTGAGTTAACATAAACATGTACCCCAGTTTTAGATGTATGGGGATTAGACATGAATTCGTTAGCGATCGCACAGTAAAGGACTTGAGGAATTTCTCAGGAAATTCGGTACTCTAGAATAAGTCTGTAGGTTTATTTGAAAAAAGTTTGAATTTGGATGAAAATTCTGACTAGGAATGCTGGATTTGGGTCGCAAACAGTCATTGAAAGGAGAATATTGCAGATGTCTTAAAACTTAGGGAATTTGAATTGAATTCAGAGTGCTAAAGCCTACATTTGACCGAACTGCCTACTAATAGCTTGTTGCTCGAAAGTTTGAAAGAAAATTGCTGTTCTGATTTGTGAAGATTTGGCAAACAGTTTTTTGCTGTGCTTCTATATTTCTGTGGATTTTGTATTTACTGTTTTTTTTTTTCATAATAGGAAACACCAATTTTAAATTTCTTTTGACAGTTTTATAATTTAAACCGTTTTCTAGATAAATTCAGTTCTGGTTGTTTATTTTTTATGATTGTCCGCATGGTTAATGTTGTGTGTTATTATGTGTCTTAATCTTTCTTGGAAAAGGAAATTCTTGAACCTGAATTATAGAAAACCTGTGTTGAAGAGTTCTCGATGTTTATTGGGTAACACTTCAGGTAACTTTAAGATAAAAATTATATATATTGTTTTTTTTTCGGTATTTTTTGGAAATTTCATTATTTGAGCGAAACTTGGTAATTGGGGGGTTCGTAACATGAGAAAGTTTAATTCGATATTGGTAGGTAGTTGAGAAAGGAATTTCCTATGTATTTTCTCTTTTGAAAAGTCATAACTTTCGTAACTCGTGAATTATTATACCACATATTTTAGCACAAAAATCAATTCCTCTATCATTTTTACATAATGAAAGTATTTTTTAAAAGTCGCTACGAGTATCGGTTTTGGAAATATTTTGTGTTTTTGAAAAAGTGCAGCTATTTTGTAAACTAACCTGCTTGGCGAAGACACATGCGTCGATTACTTTAAATCAAAATATGTCGCTACTCCTAGCTACTTTTGTTAAGAATACTCTTTTTACGCCAAATTGATTGCGGAATTGACTTGCTGAAAATAAAACACGATACAAGCATGCAGAAAAAGTTATAACTCTTCAAAAGAGAAAAATACTTCTAGGTGGCGCCTTCTACATGCAAGGGCATGACCAATATCAAATAGCCAGTTTCTCATGTAAGAAAACCTTCACATAGCAAGTTATTATTAGTTATTACAAGTTAAGTCCAAATACCAAAATAATATTAGGTTTTATATAAGTTTTAACTGTTCAAGAACGAGCTCAGTGAAATGACTATGAAATACATGACTTTCAGGCAATAAACTATGTAAGTATGAGTCCAATTCCTTTAACATAAGCACAGTTTTAAGAGCGAAAACCAGACTGGATACATTTTGATTCTGCTTTCTGCTTCATTTCCAGCTAATGCTGAAAAACTGATTTTTCAACAGATTTCTTGCATGCAAGTTTAAAAAAAAATGTATTTATACTTTTTTACATTGCGCCAAATAACTCGTAAACTCAATTTAAAAATTCAAAGTGCAAGAAATTAAATAAGTCATTAACGCAATTTGTAATGAACATTTTAAATTTTGTTAATGTCCGGTTTGTTAGCAAAAATACCTTTAAAGCAGGCCTTAAGGTTTTTAAATGGCTTCTGAACGCCATAAACGGTTAAGAAAATCTGAGATCTACAAATACAATTATAAAATAAGACCCTGTTAGCTTATCATACTATTATTTATCGTTTTTTTTCATGTGTTTTTATTTCTTCCTGTTTCTTCTTTTGCGTCAAATAATAATTAGTTCCACATATTAAAAACTCGAATGCGGAAAACATACATTAGTAACTTAATTGAAATGTGTAGATGCAAATTTACACATTGCTGCCATTTTCATCCGCAAACATTTTCAGATATCTGTAAAAGCATAAAGTCATCAAATAAAATGCTCAAGCTCACAGATGAACAAGTTTGCTGTGACTAAAGCTGAAACGTCCAATATTTCGGCATGAAATTTACACAATTAGAAATAGTTTCAAAACAGCAATATATACATAGCAAGAAATGTCGTACAAAAAAAATATTTATTATGTTATTTAAACGACCGACCTGGCCGTTTGATATAATAATACAAAATTAGATACATACACAATAACGTAGACGAAAGACGCATTTGGGAAATATTGATATAAATGGCAAGTATATTAAAAAATTGCTGATAATTAAACAATATTTGTTTTTAACACAAAATGTTGAGGTCGTCTTAGTTGGAAAGTGGTGAGTTTTTGAAGCGTTTTGGCCGTACTGGAAAATAACTTACTTCCAACGTTTCGCAAGCACGAATGACTTGCAACTTCAAAGGCGTGATTGGCGAAAAGCTCAGTCAAGCCAGTCACTAGCATTTACGGAATCGACAGGAAATAATTGTTTTCTCAAACCGCTAAGCGCCCAACTTACCAGTTTCAATATTCTTATTTCATATCATTTTCTCGATTTAATAAACAAAATATGATTCCTCAAAGAAAATGTAGACTATATCCAAACAAAACCTATCGCAAAATCTCTTATTTAAAATTAGTAATTTAATTTTGAGAAAGTTGGAGAAATTAATTCTTTATCGCGTGTTTTTTGTTCAAAATTGCTTATCGCAAATTATTCATTATTTTGGAGAACAAAGCAAAAGCTTCAAAAATGCAAACAAATTCTAAAGAAATTCCTGGGTTCAATTTTATTGTTTTCATTTAAAACGTTACAAATACGGTTCGGTGTTTTTCTCCACCATCAGCAGTTTGTCTAAAATATACGTTCACACTCGTTATTAGTTTAGAAGAAGAGCTTTATTAAAATATACATACTAAAATATAAATTACTAACATATTAAAAAGTATATTAAAATCGTTTGAATCTCTTGGGATTACAGGTGATGAGTCAGGACAATCATGTTCGGGAAAAGACTAGAATTTATTGTT
>NW_026019116.1:2867706-2870640 GCF_020466585.1 Dendroctonus ponderosae
TTTAAATGTTTTTTCTATATTAAAAAGTGTTTTTAACAACAATTTGCAACGCAACCGATCCAATGCTGGAAGTTGAATAGGATATTTTGCAATACCTTTGCAACTTTCTTTTAGCATTAACTTAAATTAGAGACATTATTGTAGGAAGCTCAAACTCCAAACTCACATTTTGTGCTTCGGAAAATACAGTTTTCCACCAACCAACGAAATAGTATTTTTTAAAATATAATTGAGTGAAACTGAACTTTAGAATGCGTTTTTCGCTAAAAACTCGTGAGACTTTCATAAATAAATGAAATCTAAAACTGCAATTGTAGAAATTTATCGCAATTGAGTTCCAAATTTGCGCCTTGGACCACACACAGTTTATATATACACACAAGTTATATATTTGCGTTTGCAGTTTTTCGGTAAAATTGAATTTAATAGCAGGTTTAATTTTTGAAAGTTCAAACTCTACACGGCTATGTTGTGGGGTGGAAAATATAGTTGTCGGCTAACTAGCAAGATATGGATATTTTTTAATATAATTGAGCGTAAGTCGACTTTTGAGTGTCAGGTTTTCGAAAAAAGTCTTCATAGTTTTCTCCAGAAATAAATGCGATCAAACAGTTCAATTAAAAACGTTCAACGTCGCTGAATTATCATATTGCGCCTCATACTCACAGTTGTAAATTTGCTTTAAAGTAGTCTAGAAAAGTAAAGTTAAAGAAAAAGGTTACATACTTTCTTCATACATAAATGAAAGCCCAAGCTTCCAAATGAAGGAAGTTCAGCGCGGTTGACTTTCGCAGTTACGCCTTTGACTCTCACAGTTTTAACATTATCATACTTTCGCAATGTTTCATACCAATTAAGCGCAGTTCAAAACTTTGCTTTTTGAAGTTCAAAGATCCAAAAGTTTCTTCTTCATTTTAAGGTTAATCTCAGTTACAAGTAGATTTAATTACTTTTTTCAAAACTAGCCTATAACCAATTCAACCTCAATCTCATTGTAACATGTGTACTTTTAAAAAACCGATCGCCAAAAAGTCTTCTTACAGTTGACTAGTTGGAGACTGGAAAGCTCAAGCACTGAACCAAAAAATTCTTTCAGGCGCAAAGTTTAACGTTTACAAATGCATGTGCTAATTTATGAGTTACATATTTTACTCAATAGAAATTTAAGCTTCTATGCATTTGCTTTTAGCTTTAGAAAATCGCTCCTCCGCTTACAGCACACGATCAAACCTTCCATTAAAATCAACTGCAAAAACAATTAGTTGGGATCAACTGTTCTTAAATCCTTGATATTCATACTGTAAACTAAAACGCATTGATCGAATTTTGATTGATTTCTCCTGTGGTTTCCTGAAATGCGTATAATTCAGTGTTTCAATCTCAGACAATAAATTAAATTAACTCGCATCTAATAGGTGAGTGAAAGAAAAAATTGGTAAAACTTGTAACAATAGTTTAGTGAATTTTCCCAGCTAAAACCGATTTGCGCATGCTTCCACTTCGCATGTGTTTCAGCTGAATCATGGTTGACCTAAAACCCACCCCTGATTCCCAAGACATCATTCCACTTTCCAAAATCGTCACGGATATCCTGCCAGATATCGGATCAGCTTGCTGAACCAAGTTTTTCCTTCATTGACCTTCATTGAACTTGCTTAATGTCAACTTTCCTCTTGAGAATGACCTTTTTTATTGTTTTTGTGATCACTTGTAACTTTTCCCTCCTGCTGGATGGAATGCATGACATGCTGGCCTCCGCTGTTATTGGAGAAATGCTAAGGCAAAGATTAGCTCACATTACAGTCGCTGCGCAATATCCTCATCGGAACATTCTGCTGAGGCTTTTAATAACAGTCCAGTTAATAATAATAAAGTTTAATTAAAGTTCTTCCCCGTTTTTTTTTGCGAATAAACGCGCGGAGGAAGTGAGTCATGTAGCTTACAGATTAAGCTACAGAGTCCGTCCATCAGAACCAGCCAGACGCCATTAGTTTTTGGAAAAATGAGCTATCTGGAATAGCGAAAAGGTACAATCTGAATCTATATTATTTTCAACAGTACTACGTACTTTTGATGCATCCTGGTATCTTCACACATGCTTCTCCCTTAGCATCTGGCCGGTAACATTCAACACAACGAAGATAGTACCATCTCGGTTTGGCAACGGATAACTCGCCTGAATTGGTAGACAGGCTTATTTGAACGAATAGAAGAAAGAGCAGGAAAACCTTGAGGAAACTTGCGAAGCTCATAGTACGCGCTTGTCCAAGCAGCAAAATTTAAATCACCTCACACAGTTATAATATAATAGCGCCCATGGTAATTCGATTAAGTTTATATACTTACTGAAAAGAATAGAACTCGCAGTAAATACACAATAAAATTTTTTTTATGGAGGTAACACAAATACTAATCAATTCGTAGTAATAAAAATTGGGTAACACAGAGCTGTTAACGGGCAAATTAAACTAAAACAGATGCTCATGAACCAGTGGGCAATGGATGGAAGAGTGAAACTATTTGAAGAATAAGCAACAAAGACAACAACATTTTAACAATTACAGTACAAAACGAGGAGAGTGAAAACCAAGAGACAGCTGAGATGAAAATACTCCGTCGAATCAGAGTCGAGAAGCGAGGATGTGAGCACAGACTGTAATGTCAAGAACACCAATGAATGGGTAGCAAACAGGAAGAAGGAATAGAATTAGCACATAAGCAGGATGGACCAACGCAGGCTTGTGAGAATCTCTCGCGACATTGGACCCATTGGGACGAAGAGACGTTGGGCGCCCAAAGAAACGATGGAGCGACAGCCTCACGCAGCAATTGCGTAGGGGATTCGCCTAAATTCAAGAATGAAAAAGAAGAAGTACAAGGCGATATAGTTTGTTCCTCTTCATATTTGCTTATTACATTTGCTTCTTATATTTT
>NW_026019116.1:2870864-2878312 GCF_020466585.1 Dendroctonus ponderosae
GAAGAGCGTTCATATGCCTTTGGATTCCAGTCCACCGTCTTTTGAAAAATTCTCTTCAATTCAATTCTCCCTCGGCAGTATTTCTTTCCCAATACGTCCTACACGTCCATACCGTATTAATCGATGTTTTCAATGTCTTCTAAAATTGTTTCTTTCACATTCTCTGATGTGCTTATTTATCACGTGCTCCAAACTATGCTTTCGCGCGGCTCTTCTTCAAAAATCGTTCAGAGAAGAGAGGCCGTCAGATTGTTCATAGCTTATCCTTAACTCTTTGTATTAATTGTCACACTTCTGAGCCATTTAGAGCAGCTGGTTTTAATAGGGTACCTTATATTCGTTTTTCTGTGTCTTGTCTTATGTTTGCCTGCCATAATATTGAGATCAGTGCCCCACTACTTGATCTCCTTTGGTTATCCTGTTCTTTATAGCTTCCTCAGTTCGTTATGTCCTCGTCATTTTTATTCCCAGACATGTGCTTTCATCATCTCTTTTTATGTTTTGATCTTCTATCATGCTAATATTACCTTACCATCAAAATCATTTAATTTAGACGTAGCCGGTTTAATCCGAACATGTTTCAGACAATGTTCCTGTGGACATATCCGAAGACATTGTGGGCTTCACCGGTCTGGCTAATTCAATGTTCCTGTGCATTATGTTCGAATTGAACGTTAAAGAATGGTCGCGCGTCTTCTTCCACATCACTGACACATCAAAGTTTGGAATGCCCCCCAAGATGTCCCAGGTTATTGATAAATGCAATCGATTCTCGTGGATCTACTTCCTCTATTGCTGTACCGGGATTATCATCTACGGAATCATCAATATTGTCGATCCAGGTTCACAACAAGAAATTTCGTTAAGTCTTTGGTGAAATGAGGCTCTTTTAGGACCATGTGAACGGTGGAACGCTGAGCACAACATCCATGATGTTTGCAGAACTTTAACGCCGCTCTGGTGGCCTGAGGATGATATTGAGCCCGGATTAAAGACAATCATCGTCATTTGTCAACTGATTTCTTGCAGTGGGTTACAATATTCATCGCGCATGCCTCAACTCTAAAGTCTTTTGTTCAGTTTCCTATGTTCCTCCATCAGCCACGTTGACCTACATCATATGGGAGGCTGGGGAGTTGATAATCGCCAAAATTCACCATCTCAAGCAGCTCTTTGAGAGCGCTTTGGACAACGATAAACTTGAGATTAGAAGGGCCAGGCTACGGTTTTGCATTCAGTATCATCAGGATATTATCAGGTAGGTAAATCAATTTAAATTACTTTCAAAATGGGTGTTGGCTACATTATTTTGTTGTACGAAGCACTATAGAAGAACTGAACGGAGCTGCGAGGAAGGTGTGCGGTCAACTGTCCTTTGTCGCCTCAATTGTCTTCAGTTGCATTGGGACTCAAATGCTTAAAGTGCTTTTGCCACCACTTTTCTTCTTTCGCTATACATTTTTTTTAGGAATACTCCATCCATCCGATGCTCCATTTAATAGGTTATGCGATGGCAGTGTTTTTAGTGTGCCAAAATGGGCAAAAGATCCGAGACCAAGTGAGTATCCAAACAGCTAAATCTGCAAGTTTTTTATGCAACAACTCTTACATCTATAGACTTACGATATTCAGGACGCTGTCTACAAAGCCAGATGGTACGACAATATCACGTCAACTACCAAAGACTCGCAGCTTATTATGTTGCGATGCCAAAAGCCACTTTGCATGGATGCCATTCCTTTTGGAATCTTCAATTTCAGCCTTCTGCTAGTGGTGAGATAACGGATGGTAGGTGAGTGTAGTATTTGCCTTCAATGTGCTGGTTATTTGTTTTAGATTATTAAAACATCGTATTCCTACCTTACTCTGATCAATAAGACATCCTAGATTGATAGGAGTGCAGCAAATTCGCTTGATAGTAAAAGCTGCTCCTAATACCTGTTCAGAATAGCTCACAATGTGACTTGAGGAACAAGCTGACTAGGGAAAGCACAGTTTTCAGTAAATATATGCACCGAACTTGAGCAGCAACCTTTCTACATCCATTATCAACTCAGTTATTTGCAACTTAATAGAACCAGCACAGTACTTTGTTATATTTTCTCTTAATAAATTTAAGTTATGACTATGAACAGACTCTTAAATTAAACTAGTCCTTTCCCTATTTCGGCCAAAGTGTTGCTGTGTAGCAAATTTGCAAAGTTCTCGGCATATGTACTTACGTCCATTTACTGTCTTTGCAGGATGAGAAAATTATTTTTGCCTTGATATGCAGTGTTTTTAAACACCATCACATTGCTGTGAGCGTCAACAATGTTACATTAAACCTGCTTTGTGCTCCTAATTCGAAATAAACGTTCAAAACATGTTTTAACAATGTCACCGCATATGGTACTATCAAGTGCAGTTCGCCAGACATCCGGCGATTTTTGGCTATCGACTGTGCATACGATATCAGATTCACATAAAAATTATTTATACGACAAAAATAAATTCGGTGCATATCCTGCAGTCATACTTGGTAGTACACTGTATACAGGACGCGTTCGTAATACTTATCGACGATGACGACTGTTGAGTTTTAAATTAGGACGGGCGGCGTCCAGCCGATACGTGCAGGTGAATATCCCGTCGATCATTTTCATTAGATATGTATAGAGCATAATTTTTTTACGTTCCTTGTTTCTTTTCTTCTTCCTTGTCTGCTGTGGCGTTGGTTTTTGTGTGATCTTCATGTACTGCTTCTTCCAGTTCATATTTTTTCAGCCACAATTCCATTTTGGCATGTTTGTTAACAGCACCTCATCAACTTGTTACATCTTTAAGATTCAAGTTGAATCAGCATTTCCTCCTTTCGTTTATAGTTGAAGATTTTCAGTACCAGTCAAGTTATTTATTTTTACGTTATTATCTGAAAGCTTTCTGTTTTACTTCGTCTTCCTCTGATTTGTCAGTTGTATTTGTGTGATGTTCTCGTCCGGTTATTTTTTAGAAGCTTTTGTCAACTTTCAGATTTCTTCTGAATCCGCATTTTCTTTTTACTTAATAAACTTTTTCAGCATAACTATAAAATACTTATCGACCTTTTTAAGTTCAGTATTCTGGTTTTTGTGTGATCTTCATTTCTGCTTCTTCAAGCTGATCATTTACTAGCCACAATCCGATATTTTTTTGGTTGGTTAGGACCAACTCCTTAACTTGTTCCAACTTTGGGGTTTATGTTGCATCGTCCTTTCGTATGTGCGTCTTTTCCTCTGAACGATTTTTGTTTTTCTTTTTGTTCCTCTGCTTTGTACGATGTTTTTGTGTGTCTTTTTTCTTTCATCGTGCTGTCGATGCTTTATGAGCTTCAGCTCCATACTCGCGTGTTTTCTAATAACCTTTACCAATTTTCAGATTTTTTTCGAATCGATTATTTTGCTTTAGTAACAGTTGCGGTTTGGTAACAATTTATTGGATTAAATACAGAACGAAAAAAAAATTAATATAAAGTTTAGCCATTTTCCATTTTTTTCTTAAACAGCCTTTCGTTTTAGGTGCTGTAATAGTTTATCTTAATTAATCCCACACATTTTAAACATTCACATTTTCATTGCTCTCTTTCGAAGCATAACGTTCATCTTCATTTGCCAAGCGTTATTTCGCATTTTCGTCCTTTCGATTCGATTGAATCGTTTTTCAATTTGAAAGCAATTCCGTCAATAGTAACAGTATTTTAATCATTTTCGTTACAAATTACAATTAGTTTTATTGATACTATATTTTTTGAAACATTTTTGTATTCTCAACTTCCAGATTCCTCGTGAATGCGCATGTCGTTTTCTGCTTATTAATATTTTTCGGCATAATTGTCAGATACTTTCGCATTAAGTTTAGTAAAAAATTATTGGAACTAAGACAAAACTTAAAAAAACATTCGCATTTTCTTTGCTCCCTTTCTTCTGCTTCTACTGCTTTGTCAGGTGTTTTTGGGTAATCTTCTCCTACTTCTTCATGCTTTTGATAATTCATCATCTTCCAGATGTGAATTAAATCCGCATTTTTATTCTGCTTCTTAATATTTTTCGGCATTAATGTCGAAGAATGTCTTTGAAATTAGGTTCTATAACAATTTATCAGAATAAATACAGAACATTTAAAACATTCACATTTTCTTCCCTCTTCTCCTTTCGAAGTTCTTCTTTATCTTCACTTTCAAGATTTATTTTGCAGATTTTTTTTATTTCTCTGACTAACTCAAGCTGAATCTCATTTAATCGATTTTAAAATTCACCAGTCACATCCAAGTCTATGGATACTCTGTTCTATGATCCCTAAAAATCCCTTACTATTATTCAAGTTGCGATTAACAGGAACTAATCCGTCTATAGTCACTTTCTTTTAACTTTTTCGTCCTTATAATTCGGAACATTTTACTATATTTCCTGAACATTTTCTGAATTATTTATTCTTCCTTTGCTTTGTCAGCTTTTTGTGTGACCTCCTACTTATTCATGCTGTTGATGATTTTTCAGCTACAGTTCCAGACCCGCTTGTTTATAACAGATTTTCCCAACTTCCGAATTTACCTTGGATCCGCTTCTTCTTTCGTACTTATTAACGTTAATCAGCATTCTGTAAAAGCCTTTCATTTCAGATTTTGCAATAATTTATCGTAAGAAATACAGACCATCAAAAAATTCACAATTTCTTTGCTGTCTTTGAAAGCAAAGCCTTTATATTGCACCTTTTTCCGTTTCTCTTGGAATAACTCAGGTTGGACCCCATTTAATCGCTTTATAATTTTAAATCGTCCTCGAATCTATTTGTACTCTGTTATATCATTCCCAAAGAGCCCTGAAGATGGTTAGAAAAGGTTTGAAACCAGGGTCCAAGGAAAACAGTGTTTTCATTTCGGCAAACCTTTGACCGAAACCACTTTCATGCTTATATAAATTATATTTATTTACTCCTGACTAAGTCTTCGTGTTCTGTCTTCTTTATTGATTCAGCTTTTTTTCATTTTCCATGCAGAAGTCCGACGCTTTAAAGAAAATTGCTCAGATTTGCAAGTCGGATGATGGATTAGTTGACGAAATGAACACCCTGAAAACAAATACTTCCATTCTCCTCCGGGAAATTTTTTGATCTTAAAACCAGAGAAAAATAGCTAATGGCAGCTTTGACGAGGTCGCCTTATACTGCCTCTAAGGCCATTAATTCAATTCGTAAGTTGCTTTAACCATTAAAATAAAGATTCCTGAATTAAGCCGATCATAAGGCTCGTCTATAGAGACATTATTAGGATCGTGGCATGTCTTGACTACATTCATCACGTGCGGCATTATGTGTTTAATTGGATGAGTTAATTTCTTACGGAGAATAACAACCTGCCCGAAGGACCGCGAAGTAATAAATTTGATGGAAAGGCCAATTGCTTTGTAGAATTTCGCGGCGATCGCCGTTGCGTGATATGGGTGGATTGTTGGTTCAGTACCATATCGATTTGAAACTTCCTTTCAGGGTTCCCCTTAGCAACTCTGAATTACAAATTCAATAAGTTCCCTGGTTTGGAACAATCAAGAAGGAAATATACGAGCCATTAATATTCATCCGAGGAGAGGCGACTTTCTTTAAACAGAACCATCGCCAGTACCATCACGTAAACAGTTGACAAGCGGCGATATGATTTAGTTAGGTATTACTCGCTTTTTACCACCGGAAGGGCTCCTGTCCGCCGGAAGAACAAATCCATCAAAATGAAAGTCACGTTTTTATTCTCCGGATTTTGACGGGGCAATGGTAACGTTTGCACAGGGCGTTTAGTTCTCACGTTTTGATGCTGACTTTCTACAGCAAACGGAACTATTCGCCCAGTCGGTAAATCTTCCATCCATGGGAAGAGATAACACCCTGTAATACGTGGCTCACGAAAAACATGTCGGTAGTCTGCGGAAAAACGTATGTAAGTAATTAAAAGTAAACGTATTTTCTAATTAATATCAGGTTGTAGTTTTTATCCGTTTCTGGGATATATTTCTTCATTTGCAGCACCGCAAGACGTGGACGTGTTGACCTGTTGAAAAGTGGGCAATTATTGCCTCAATCTCCTCTTAGCTATCTGAATACATCGAGTTTGATAAAATGAGCTTATACGTAATATACGGAATAATATTATTTGCAAAACTAAGCTTTCATCAGACAAAATAAATGTATTCCTTTTGGAGAAACAGTGTATTCCTTCTGGAGAAACAGTAATATTTCCCGAAGATTCCCTCTCATTCCCAATTAAGACCAGCGAATGTAACAAATTGATAAAGGGGAATAGCCTGTTTATGATTTGAGCGCCGAACGGGCTGCTCAAAAAAATATCTGAATTGAAGTAAAATTATAGGACTTTTGAAAAATTGGATTTAATTTCTGAGTAACTCTAGCACAAGAGATACTATTGTATGTGGCCCCAGATTTCCTCATTTAGCATTTATTGAATAGTGTGTTTTCACTTTTTTTAAATGTTGATATATAGAAAGTATGTATGGCAAACATTACACTGATATAATATTTTTTGCAAAAAAAAGTCTCCATAATAATTTTAAAGCAAATTTAAAAATCCGAATCCGTATCGTCGGTTGCCTATCCCGATTGTGACGTAGCAGGTCATATCAACAAAGTGTCTCGTGTTTGTTTTGTTGTTTTTGCAGCTTTGTTTTATTATTTAAGATATTGTGATTAACATTATTTTATTCATTATCAATATTATCTTGCGTAATGGAAAATATTGACATGTATGGATAACAAAATAAGTGGTGTTTTGTGCCAGGATGCAAGAATACCTCAATGAGTGCTCCAAGCAAACTCTTTCCAACCGTTCCTCATGATTATGCACATAAAGTTGTATGGTTCAAAGCAGCTAGGCGTGATAATCCTAAATGAAAATCAATGTTTTTAGTTGCTAGGATCATTTTAATGAAAGTACGATCAAAAAGCTAATGATGAGGTAGATGCCTTCGATCGTACTTTGTGTTCTGGGCAAATTCTACCTTGTACAGTGCACAAAGAACCCTCGCGGTTCAATTCCACATATCCCATATCACCATATTGTTCTCGTGATGCCCAAAATACAAATTTACGAGTTCATTTTACTTTTAAAGCAGCTATGTGTATAAGTTAGGTTAAGTTGAATAAGTGAAATTCTATACATTATTTACCTAATTTAAACCAATACAGACAGATTAGTATATTAAGGAGAGAATAACTAATAATGAATTTATGGATTTTTACTTGGCGCGCTGAAATTCGGCTGAATTAAAGCGTTCGTCGTTTTTTTAAAATTCGGTAACCATAAAAATATGTACACATGGTAAATTGTTCGTTGACGCTTTAAGGAATCCTTTTGAAGCGATTTTTTAGTTTAACCCAAACTATAAATAATTTAAATCCACAAAATAATTAATGAAACACAACTAAAC
>NW_026019116.1:2878412-2880417 GCF_020466585.1 Dendroctonus ponderosae
ATAGCCTAAGAAAAAATAACGAAAATGGTACAGCACTAGCACAGCATGCACAACAGAAGTTGCATAATTTTGATTTTGATAACACAAAAATACTAATTAACGAGAGTAATTATAATAAGAGAAGCGTCCATGAATTGATACAGATTAAAAAACATAACAATGCTATGAATTTCAGATCGGCTACCGACAATCTTAGCTCAGTATAACATACATTAATTAAATGAAATAAACATAGAATATTAACTAACACCCGGTATATTGAAGAATTTTGCAAACCAAAAATAATATTTTCGGAATGCAAAGAAAAATAGCTGAAAGTAAAATAAATCAATCTAAACAGTATTTTATTCGCTTTGTGTCCAAAATGTACAAAATTAATACTCCAAATGTATGCCAAGGCTTAAAGCAGCAACAACGCCACACATGTAAGTAAAAATATTGAATTATATGAACAAAGAATTCTAGTCTCTTCCGAAATTTTATTGTCCTGACGAATCACCTGTTAGGCCTAATTACTTTTAGAATGTTTTAAAGTGTTGCAATTGTGATGTATTTTAGTGTGTGAGATGATGAGGCTGTTGACGAACTGTGATTGTTTTTTAAATTAATGATTTTTTTTAACTATCTGTTATTTTAGAAAAACTGATGATGGTGGAAAAATACACCGAAACGTATTTTAAATGAAACCCAGGAATTCATTTTGATTTGGATTTGAAACACAGTCAGGAAAGTATGTACAATGATAAACATAAAGAAAACCAAGGTTATGACCATCAAAATATCTAAGAATGTCTCAGTACCAATACAGTTAAACGGCGAGGTCCTGGAACAGGTGGAGAGGTTCCGATATTTGAGATGTTCGATGGACTGCAAGTTGGATCCGGACGCGGAAATAAGATGTAGAATAAAACAGGCCAGAAATTGCGTCATGCGACTTAAAAAGCTGCTCTGCGACTCACGACTCAGCCTGAGCCTGCGTTTAAGACCCTCGAAGTGCTACGTCTGGTCTACCCTCTTATGGAACCGAAACACAAGCACACTTAACAGACACTTAAAGCACAAACCATCAATAAATTAGAAGCCTTCGAGTTGTCGACTTACCGTAGAATCCTCAAAATAACATGGACATCGCACACCACAAATGAAGAGTTCCTACGCAGGCTGGGGATAGAGCGTGATCTGTTTGAACTCGTAAAGATACGAAAACAGCGTATCTGGGACACATTCTGAGAAACCCAGAATACCATTACGCACAACTTATTGTTAAGGGAAAAATCGAGGGCAATCGTGAACTCGGAAGATAGAAAATGTCATGGCTGAGAAACATACGTTAATGGAGTGGCCTGGACTTTGAAGAACTTATAAGAGCAAGCCTAAAATAACCTGATATAAAGCCAAATTGATTATTTAGTAATAAATTATTTAGGCATGAAATAGGGAGTGCAAAGATGCATATTTGCCCAGATGAAAAGGTACTTTTAGTCATTGTTAAAATTGATCTTTGATCCAAGAAAACACGCAAAGTGTAAAGACTTATAGCTCTACAGTGAAAATAATAAGCAAATCAATTGCACAACTATCTATTGAAACCACAGCAAAAGATATCCAGCGGCATTAGAACGAAAAGGAAGCAGCACTACACTAAGTTTAAATAAATCACCAGACATTAGACAGTTTTTAGGCCCCTTAATTGCAACATGTTTTACGTCATCCGTTATTCTACGCATGCGCATTAGTAAAGAAATAACCGTTTACGTTATTAGAGGATAACGTGTTCCTTTATTTACGTACGAGCAGAGGTAACGTTAATAAGCACCACGTTAAAAAGCAGAACGACGGTGTTGACATATTGGACTTATTTCTAATATTATTAATAAAATAGCGGCTATAATAAAATAAGAAATGTATTGTAAATTTAAATAAAACTTTTTCATTGGTTAATTTACGACATTATTGCGTAATTACGGATTTTATGTGAAAATTGTTTGGGTAAATTTGAACTTTG
>NW_026019116.1:2881416-2882332 GCF_020466585.1 Dendroctonus ponderosae
AGAAGAGACAAAAGAGGCATCTAAAGATGGACATTGTTTTGAAAGTAGCTCTCTATAAGCTAGCGCACCAATAAACAACCGCCACAACTAAATCTGAAAATAAAGTTATAGTTCAATATCAAGCTGCTCAGAAACCGCATTAAGGACGTTTCTTCCAGAATAGACAGACATTCTTGCAAGGCATGGATGATTCAAAACACACGCCATACCTACATTAAAGGTCAGCCGTAAAAATATACCACACGATCTATCTATCATCTGCATCAACTGCATCACCTCAGAATCTATTACCACCTACAACAAATCGATTACTCATTGTTATGATATTCTTCTTTTGCAAGTTGACCATGAAACGCAGCGCAACATATTCAGGTCGTGGTTGCAGACCGCCTCTAATCTACCTGCATCTTCCTTTTGCAAGTTAATTAAACGAAAAAAATTGAAACAATATGGCTTAAGAAATGATTCGGTTTCGTTATTATTCCAGCGCGGCGATGACTCATGACCGGCTATTACTGCAGATTTAATTACCGGTGATTGATGCTGGTTGGCTTGGTTTATTGTTAGATTTTTTTCCCTATAGGACTAGGTTTTTCAGACTCTCGTCAATTTCCGAAAACACATTCTTTTAAAGCTCCGTAATGCACTGTTTTATCCAGATGTCTGATGTTGTTTAAAGGTGCGACGACATGGCCGAGGGATTACGATACAAATTCAGTAGTCGATCTGATAATCCTAAACGCCTTTTTGTCGACTGTTCAGTCTAATCTATTCTAATTCAGGTAATGATAATACCTCAGGTTTTTTTGACAATGAGACTGTCTATCTAAGATCGTTTTTTAAGCTACACCCACGGGGTTTTGTAGTTTGGTTTAGTGTTAACGTGCCGAATAGAGGAAGTTAGAGTAAAATGTCC
>NW_026019116.1:2883331-2896180 GCF_020466585.1 Dendroctonus ponderosae
TAAAATTGCTGGAATCCACATACAAAGACATAGCCAAATAATGCAGTAAAGTTTCTTAAGACTTAATGTTGCCAAAATTTGGGGAAAACCTGTGAAAAGACAATAGAAAACCCCAAAAACGTTTGTAAACTGAAAAAGCCATTCAAACAAAACAAAAAATTAAATTTACTGCCTGCTTAATGCATTAACAACTCCGTTCACCAGTCCTTTCTACCCAAAGCTCCACTACCATTGTATTTTTATTAGTGTTAACATTACAGTAGATATTGTCTGCATTTAGATTTGAATAATCAGATCAGTTTCGTATCTTAACGGATTAAGGCTAGAATTAGAATAACCAAACGACTGCCGCAGCATAAAAATTCGAATTCGAATTTCCCTAATCAACTTCCAATACCAAAACCCATAGTCCATTACTGCTCAAAATCCCTCCCTCAACTCTCTGGTAATTTAATCGATTAATTAATCAAGGTACATCCTTTTACTTTTCAAGAAAATTTATACGAAGATTTACTTTTGCCTCGTGGCCTTGTCGGCTTTATCATTGTCATAGATTAAGATTATCTGTTATTTATAGTATTGATTTAATAAGCTTAAAGCGACGTGCGGTGCTAATTTGCTAAATGGTTTTATAATTTTACTGATTTATTCCCCAAGTTTTAGAACATGCACAGAACCTTGAGCTGGCTGGAATAATGGAACAAATCAAAATCATACAATAGCATTTTAGGAAGTTTCTTCAATGGATTTTTTTCATTGTTTGAATCAAATGGTTAGCTTTTCAGTGTAGGCAATAAAAAAGTTTAAAGGTCATTGTTTAAAACTGATCAGGTTTTCTGGCCTTCAGCACTAAAAGCCCTTGGGAAGATATTTAGAGAAGGCATTAAATAGTCGATAAAGTTTAGAATTCGCAAATATTCATTAATACTGATGAGGTTTTGAAGCTTTTCGTTCTAAAATACTGAAAACTCAACCGTTTTAATAATAGAGATATTAAATACAGTTGAGAAATATAAGGACTGGATAAGTCCAGGAAAAGGAAAAACCCCAGAAACAAGCAAAAACACCATCAGTAAGAAACTGAAAGACGTAAAAGTTCAATGAAACAAACCATTCATTGTAAACAACCAAAAATTCGATGCAATGCTGCAAAGACAAATAACCAGGAAACTCAACCTCAATTCCGCTACTGCTAGGTCGCAAACACACAGGCCTATTAGCAAATCTGAGGCTTCCTTTGAAAGGAAACAAAACCTCCTAATTATCTTGCACCTCGTAACCAATATTAAAGTTAAATGGCATCTTTCGAATTAATTTACGGTTTTTATATCCAAATTGCATCATTAGAGCGTCTCTGTTCTTCCGATAATGCTCTCGATGGGTTAGCTTTGTCCGCATGTTATTCATCGGATAATTGCTAATGAGAGCTTGATCGTTAGAATCGAATCTATGAGCAGGACCGGGTTGCTTAAGCGCATAATAAAAATTCGTTTCCCTTAAGGGGTTTTATTAATTAACATTAGCGTTGGTTGGAGTTAAAGTCAGTGCATGTTTTCATTGAGCCCATGCAAATTTGGCTGCAAAAATGTCCTCAAGGCGGCAATTTGCAATTTTCACTGCTTCAGTTCGATGACATAAAAACCGTACTTTTGGGCCCCCGATTCGGCTAAAATTATCGGTAAGTGATGATACGCGTATTTAAGACAGTCCAATTAAAATTTATAGGCCCTTATTAGGCTCCGTAAAAACTGCCAAAATTAAGCCATAAAATTGCACCGAAACGGGAAATGCTAAAATTATCATCAAAAATCGCTTTCCCTTGAAAAATCCTATTTTATAGTCATGCACCGGGCCACGCCACTGTTCCGTATAGAAACTCGATTACCGCTAAATGTTTAAAAGCTTCTGGAATTTGGGTTGTTATTAATTTTTTGTTCTTTACTATTCTAACGAGATGGTCGGTTAATTTAAATAGAGAAACTTGTCTAATAACTGTTCCACTGATTTCGGTACTGGCATGGGCCGTATTGTTTAATAAGGCATTATTAATAATTTTTAAGCCTATGAATAATAATTATGTTAATAAAAAGAAAGCCCGTGGAATTAGAATATTTTACGGCACAGGGCGATTTATCATACAGCTGTTGTGCGGAATGGGTATTGGAGGTTTTATTTAAATGTTGGCGCTTGCTAATTAATTTTTATTAATAGTGGATATGTTTGTACTAATTGCGCCATTCGATTGAAATAGTTATTTCACTATATATTTGTTTTATAAAAAAAATTTGAAGATCTAAAAATTTGGGTAATAAATTGGAAAATTTAACTACTTAAAATCGGATTTGATTAAACTCATAAAAAACAAGTTTGGGAAATTGCGGAAATCGGATTTCTAAGATTGATCATAAAACTTTAGGATATTATAAAAGCATGAAAATAAGTGGCTTTCGTAGTCTGCATCTAAAATTCGTAGACATGTTTTGTGATTTTTCCATTAATAACAAAATTCAAAAAACACTTTAATTGAATGTTGAATTTGCCTCTTTATTAGCATAAGGTTTGATGGATACAACATGCTCTTCTATAGACGTTACTGGCGTACCGAAAAACTCCAAACGGGGCCCATTGAAAACCTGTACTCTGTTAAACTGTTAAAACATTTAAAGTAAGCACGTCTCATCAATGAGCAGCAAATGAATCTAATCTTGAATTAGTAGCTTATAGATTAATAATATCTAATTTTTTTAAATAATAAAGCTGATAGTCCATGCGCAAAACTTTGCGATCTAAAAGAGTTTTGAGTGATATTTTGCAACGAATATAAATCCATTATTAGCGATGTTGTGCCGAACCCTTCGCGCCCGGCACTGGTAGGAACGCAAGAAAACATTGTTGCCCTCTCCATTCGCAGTTTGTTGTGAATAGTATCGTGGCCTAAGAACTCGGCACAACTTCGACATTATGAAGCGTTTCGGGTGAGTTATCGTAACAGAAACTCATGAATTAATTGGTACTGATGTTGAGCCAAGCCCCTCGGGCACGACACTGACGAAAAGGCTAGAAAACACTGTTCTCTGGATTATTCGCAACTTTTTCTCCTTTACAGTGTCGTGCCCGATGGTTCGGCACAACTTCGACATCAAACACCGTTGGGGGTGATTTTCAATAACACGAACCTGTACTCATTGGTGCTGGTGTTGACCGGTGATAATTTTCTGCAATTCGCATTTCAATTGCAGCATTGTGTGATCATTCGATGAGTTTCCAACCTCTTCCATATTTAATAGTTAAGCCAAAGCTTACGATTTATATTGTTGTTTACCTAAAAGCAATATTTGCTTTCAGTCGATAGGTGAATTTAAAAATTTGCTTAATTTATTAAAGTTGCAGCTTAGCATTATTTTTTTAACAACGTTAGTAAGGCTGGGCCGAAATGAGTTTCCATAAAACTTCCATTGAAATTCTCACAAGTTATAAACACACTAAAAATTATATGCAGAAGAGACAAAGTGCAAAGTGCATAAGCTAACATTAAGTAATTTGTAGTGAATGTGATCCTTAAATGGACGTTAAAATGGCATCACTCTACTTTTTGAATATACGTTTATATAACATTTTTTCGGTGGTTTAGTAGCAGCTTCTTGTGTCAAACCGGTAAAACAATTTAGCTTATTCAGCAGGTGGCTTTTTATCGAATTTTCTGGCACGTAACATAGACGAGAACCAAACATTATTTCGCAAATTTGTGACAAATTATTATAATTATTGTATTTTTCCACTGACAGTAATTTTAGATGATAAACTTTTGGTAGTTTTAAATATTCAATTAATTTGTCATGTAGCCCCTTTTCATGGGTACATGGAAGACCTAAATAATTGTTATCTCTTTGACAATTTTTAAAGACAGATTATTAAATTGATTAACCTAAAGAAAGGGGCAAATAAATAAAAAAAATAAAAAAAAATAAATTGTATTCGCAAAACCCGAATATTCAATGAGAAATTCAACTTAAATAGCCGAGTTCAAGAGATCTCGTTACATATTTACATTAGCTCTCGAACGATTCTGAACTAAGAGAAACATTTTCAAATTGCATCAGATAATTCATTTAGTGCATTTAACGTCTTAAAAGATATAATATAAATAAAAGCGTTACAAAACCAAAACAACGAAATTATGTGATTATTATAAATGATTCATGAATGAACTCTGAGACGTTCTTTAGAAGTTTATTGTCAAATATCAAAATCATTTGTAAGCTTAAAGCTTGCAATAAGTAATTTCATAACCTTTACAGAAACGTTAAATTTACGCAAAGGTTCGAACATCCAGGAGACGCACATTTCAAGTCGACTGAATCGATTATTTGCGGAACTAGTACTGAAAACTATGAATCATATATCATATGTGAAAAATCACATATGGAAATGATCGAAAGTCGTTTTATAATTAACACTGTTTTCTACAGGACAACTGCTACTTTTACTACAGGTCATTTAATAACCTTTACAGAAACATTAGATTTATGCAAAAGTTCGAACATCTAGAAAACCTACATTTTAGTCGGACCCAGAATGGTAAGTTTAGAGGCATGAAAAATACTATTAATAGAATCCTGTGCAAATAAATACCAGTAAGCTGAAGTCTCGCAAATGAAAAATATAAACATTAACTAAAATATTAATAACGTTATAAAAATATAAATTTTGCAATAAAATAGCAGTTGCTATGAAAAATTATAACGAATTAAAATTAATCCGTTTTTAGAAACTTTTTGACACTTTCAAGACCCATTTCACTTGCAAGAGCAAAAAGAAGAGTGGACTTTTGAATGTAAATAGATCAGAGTTCAAAATATTCGGCTACTGCACGTTTGAGGTGGTTTTGAAAAATGTTCGTAGGTATTTAATCTGAATTGAATATGAAAATATGTGAAGATTAGCGGCGAATAAACTCTCTAAGGCTCTCAAACATATGAATGCATTTCATTATTACTTGATCAATTTTAGGCCCAAGTCCAACAATGTTATAAATTTTATTCGTGTTTCCTCTCTGATTTTTTTCCCGATACCGATCGCCGTTTTAAAAGCAAGAATACAAAATGAGCGTTTTGTAACAACGATTCCAGATCTATGTTACACGATGGTCAACTTTATGGGCCGTGATTGTGCCACACTGAATATGTACATATTTAGTACAAAGTTCTCGTATGGGTGCCACGTTTTACTTCACGTGCCAATAAATAGAACTAAATCAATAGTACTGGCCTCTGTTTCCTTGTTCGAAAACTCATAAAAAAACTTTGAAAGTGTTTTGAAGGCTTTGCCGCATAGGCATCAGGTATTATTCGCTCTAAGCTACATTTCCAACTATTCTAGAATGGTCTTTAAAAAATCGAATGCATTTCATTTTAGCAATGCAACTACTAAATAGGCGACTGAACTCAAAACCTCAAACCCATTTAATTTTTCTGAGATTATTAAACTACGAACTTTGCTCCATTTGAGGAAATAAGAAAACTTTTTACTGCGCACACTCCTACTTCGGCCCACCTCGCTGCTAACTCATGCGCTCATTAAGGCGAAGTGGATCATTGCAGTGCTGGTCTTCTTTAAGAGGACATGACTGTTTCTTTGCAAGCAAAGGCTGCAAAGCTTTCCCCAATTCATGAACTTACTGAATCCGAATCGGGCAAAAGATGGCTCCAATTTCGTGGTCATCTGCTAGCTGAGCACAAGCTGAAAATGATGAAACCCACTAATAATTGCGTTAAAAAGCACGCGCCCATACAATCGACCCGAGTGGATTAGAAGGATCATCGACCATTACCAAATTTCATGTAATGAGATACCTGTCAATCAAAGTAATTCAGATCACATTCCATAGGCGAAGGAATTAACATTTGATTGACAGGCGAGCGAGCCGCACTCAGTTTACATGGTTGGTGGTTTAAAGACGAAAAAACGGTCATTTTTCTTTTGTGCGCAAACTGATTCGTCATCCATCAGATTTCGATGCAAATGATTGTCGATTGTGTCCACAAAGGTGTTATGTAAAGTTACTAAATGCTACCGCGTATTCACGTACAAACCCACAGGAATTTTTCAGGAGGCGTATATTATACCATTGTTCGGGTCTTTGCATGTAAATGCAGCCGTGGTTTTAATTGTAACAGTTTTTAATTTGTGTAAAGCTACCAGCTACCCATGCTACACTCAGCCGCATGAATCGTGGACAGAATTACCAAAAAATCAGTTCGGTGCCTTGTTCGAGGCATCTGACCGCATCCGACATCCACGAACAGATTTGAACAGGGAAACGTAAAAAACAGAGTCGCTTCCAAGCAGGACAGTGAATTTAGAAGAATAACCAGCAAGGGGCGTTGATTTTTTCCTTCAAGTGTATAACTGGCTCCAAGTGCGAGTAATTCTGTTCCATACATATGTATGATTTCCCAGCTGCTCCAAATGTTTATTAATAGGGCATTGTGTTCGAATCGTATTTGCCGCGTGTTAAATACTTGCTCGAAAATAAAGTGCTTGGGCTTGTTCACTTCCGAGAACGCCATTTTCAGTCGCCACAAGGCGTTTTTCTGCTATGATATCAAGCAGTTTTTTTACCCGGACTTTAAATAACAAATTATTTAGATTTTTTCATTTCATGAATCATTACAGAACTGCTATTGTAAAAATCGTTTTTAAATTACCGCAGTTTGTTGGGGTGTAGTTGTGTTCAGCAATTCAAATTCCTGAAAAAAAAAATTAGTTTTAATGCTTGTTCAAGTTTAATATATTGAGTTGTGAGGGCTAACATGAGCCCCACTGTGATTTATGAATAAACAAATCAGTAGTTGATCCTTATTAGTTGTGCCAAGGTGGCAAATTTGGGTTTTTCCTTCGCCAAACTAGCGAAATCTCCGAGAAGGCAAATATCAGTCGAAAAACCAACGTGTTCCAAATTCAGCTTCAACCGAAGCCGTTCATTTGGACTTTGGACCGTTCAATTGAAAATTTCAACTTCAACAACTAAACCTAAAGGCTTTAAGGCTTGAATTAAACTTTCTGCCGTTTTCAAGCACTGCCAAATCGATGTTTTTCGTTTGTTCTTTCTTCGAAAAAAGATGAAGATTTCCAAAATGACCCACTCTAGTCAAAAATGCGAACATAGTTCTTTCAACTCTTCAAGTGAACCCCAATTATTACTCAACAAAACAAAGTGGTCATCCTGTATATTATTTCAATTGATTTGTAGTAAAATCCGAAAACGTATAGAGTTTAACTTAAACAGATGGTAAAACCTGTTAATAGAACGTGTATTTTAATGAAGCTGATATTTTGGAGCTGAAGACTTTTTCATATCAGTTTGGAATTTTCTCCAAACCCGCTTTATTGAATAAGAAAATTGTTCATATGTAGTTAATTACTCTATATAATTGTTTAAAGTTTTGTCTTTTAGACAGAAGATTTAAATTTTGTTCAACGTCTTTGATAAAGTGCCATTCGTTTGAAAAACTAGCAAATTTGCTCTTATCAACACATACTGTATGTCTTCCAGAGTTCTTTCTTCATGTGTTGACTACAAGTATTCCGCTCTCTTAACTTTTAGAAAAGTAACACACAAAAGTGTCTCATTTAAAATATTCTCATGTCATTTGTTGACTCCTTGAACAAAGACAACTCTATTTGATCCTTATTGCCTCTAAATTGGATTGAGAGAAAATGTACTTTATGGACAAAGTGATAAGTTTTTTAAAAGCTTTTCCAATAGCCTAATAAATGACACATTGACTAAACGTGGTGTAAGCAGAATGCATTTTGGACGATTTTGGACATCTTGGATCCAGATTAAAGGTTTTCTCTTCGAACCGTGAGTCCGTGGAGCCAGCATTCGTTTGCTGATGTGCTGCTTCGTCCCTAGAACGCTATTCTGGTATTCTCTTCGTCCATCCTTTATCTAATATTCTTTTTTTCAACTCTATCCATTTTAACTGTTTATATCTTTGTATTTCCACTTATCCAATATACTCATCTGGTTCTTCTATATATTTTTCATTTGTTTTTTCACTTCGCAATGTCCCTCCTAAGATGGAATCCTCCAGAGCTGGTAAAATCCATTATTTTAATTTCGTTAAAGTTGTTTGGAAGAAAATCTAGTTTAACAAATTGATTTCGGATTTATTGATTATTTTACTATGAGAAAGATCACTTTTTATTTACGGAAGAGAAATTTCTACAATACAACCCATGAGATCTACTTACGCACTATCTTGCAAGATGTTCAAACTGTTGTCTAGTTTCCTGTAAAGAATAATAAAGTCTATTTTCGAAACCTCCTTAACATTGATAATATATTCTCCTATAGATCGATTGGCGGAAGGGGACCAATTGAATGCCTCCAAGATTACCGGATTGATCACCCGTAGACTTCTCTCTTTGGGGGCATTTTAAGTTCATTGTTTATAAAACACAACCTGCTGATATTGATGATCTTAAAAGGCGAATTGCAGCAAAATGCAGGTCAATTACCTGTGAAGTTTTCCGAAATGTTAGGGAGGAGTTCAAAAGCAGTTATTATTGTTTACCCGAAAATTGGCAACACTTGAACAACTTATAAGATAATGCGTAAGTAGATGACATGGGTTTTATTGTAGAAATTTCTCTTCCGCAAAAAAATGTTGTTTTTCCCGATGCAAAATAATCAATAAATACCAATTAAGATCAAAATAAAAGTAAAAAATCACTGTTTAAACTAGATTTTCATCCTGTTATTCAACGATTTCAGCAGTGCAACCTAGTCTACTAATCATCTGTATTACAAGGAGACCCAATACAATTGTTTTTGTGTAAACACTAACCTGAAAATCAAGCAAAAAAAAGCAACACAATAATAGCTAGTGTAAAGATAATTGAACGCCCTTTAAAACGATGTTCCACTTGACCCCCGTACCATTTAAGATTCTAAGGCTGACATCTACCTCTCCTAGGGGGTTGAAACAAGGAGGCTAAAAATATTAATTTAAAGTGTCCTCCTTACAAACAAAATTGACGGGTCTTTCCGATTTTTCATATTTATATGAAATATAATAATACTTATATATTATAAGTCAACAAGTCAATCCTATTCTTCTTCTTCGTTCGTAGGTCTAATTTTCTGTTCTCATTTCTCTTCTCATGTCCTCAATCATTAGAAAGTGTTGCGTACTGACTTTTTCGTCTTGCGATCATTAGGGCATAGCTAAGGACGAGTTTTTCATAGATTGTGTCTTCGTCAAGTAAATTATTTAACACCAAGTAAACGGGATGTTTGCTCTGCTACGACAGCCAAAGAAACTTGTGCTACTATGAATGCTAAACAGGAAGAAAAAATTAACATCTTCGGTTGTTTTTGTGAAAATCTTGCCCTATTTTGTCGGGAATGTTTTCTACATGCTGCTAAAGTTCTTTATTTGGCGACAAAGGAAAATAATCAACTCTATTCACATTAGATTTCACGTCAGAAGCATAAAACTGCAATATCAAGAAATACTAGCATCCATTGAATTATCAGCTCGAATTTGAATAATTTATCAAGTATGCAAGATGAAATATGTGTAACTGCTTCACACACTTCATTTCAATTTTATAACCAATCACTTGCTCATCAGTCACATATGATTCATTTTTTTCACGATCGTAAAGTTGACTAAGAATGGAGCTGCACCAATGACTTCACTGCTGGAAGACACCCTGTATTTCAACTGGGTCTGAAACCGATTACCGGTGGCCTTTTTTCCATATTGCATATGGAAACCTATTAAAACAATTAAATTATAAGACAAGTTACTTCACATGTGAACAATGAGCGCCCTATTAAAACAATGGTTTAAATCAGGTTGAAAAGTCGAGAACAAAAGCTGCGCTCAATGTCACGTATGGCGCGTTTTAGTGACATATGATTTAACGTATATTATGTTGTGGGGCAACAAGATGCAATGTAAAAATAATCACAATCATTATGCAGGTGGTAAGCGGCGGTGGGCAAAGGTCATACAAGTTGAAATTGATGTTACATCAGCAATCGTTGAGGCACAAATTCCTCGATTTATTAGGCCATTTTTCGCAGGCAAACAGGTTTACAGCTCAAACATAAAACTTAATTTATTTGTCTAATTCTTCATAGTAGTTTTATCAGTTTGAATGCCAGAAACAGATCGAAAAGTACCTAACTTAAAAAAAATTACGTCAGAGCAATAAGTAGTTGCTGGGCTTGCTCAGCAATAAGGATATGCTGACCACAGGGTCTTAGTACCCTTAGAAGACACACGTAAAAATGAAGAAAGCCTTCTGTTCCAGAAGCTGAATTATGGACGGGAAAACTAGATTCTTGGAGATAGAGTAGTGATTTGCTCAGTTCTCTATTTGGGAATGGTAATACTCGAAATCTGATACTGCTGCATGCTGAAGATGTTGAGGAAACGATAGGGTCATTATACTAACCACTCGGAAGGGGACAGACCCGTCCTGGAATTGTAAAAGTCTGGAATTGTAAATAATTTCCTCTTAAGAACCTGAGCGGTTGACACAACTGCCCCAACAAGCTAGATTAAAGAAGCTGCTTCAAAATTTTGAATTTTGAACGAAGATGAGACGTGAAGACGATGGAGACCAAAATCCATTAAAGACTGGGTGTAGCAAAGCTTCTTCATTAACCAAAAAGTTAAAGATCGCGCAGCGTTTATGGTCAATATCGACGCGAGTGTAGAGCAATTTATAGTTTGCCAGGAAGTTATTTTTGCCAAAGCTTAATCGCAATCCGCAAGTAAATGATCTTTTATTCAAGCTCCAGATATTTGCAATGGCAAATGAAATTGAAATGCTTATCAAAATTTCAAGATTTCCAGCTGAACATGGTTGGTTACGAAATTTGGTAGGGACAATTATCATTTCTATGTTCCAAGTCATACTGTTGCGGCGAGGAATGTTCCTTAATTGAAGCAGATTATTCGAGTGTTGCCGAACGGCTGTAGGTAAGTGCAACGCGCCTCAGTAGGTTAGTTAGTCAACGAGCTATGAATCAAACTTAAATAGTGAAGCTCTAATTTTTGGTTAAAATTCGAGTTGTGTTTACAAACAGAGCGAGTTTCTGAAATATTTCGAACCCCAAAAGTGTAGCACTCAGGGGCGAATCCAGGGTCTTCATCCGGTTGGGGCTGAGGTCCTAAAAAAGTTACATCGTTGTATCGACGTATCGTAACTTCCAAGTTCTTCTGGATGGAATTAACGTGTTTTTGAAATATTTTATTTGTAAATGTACATAATTATAAAATGTTGGGTCAAAAGAAACTCCCTGCTTTCTGCTCACTAGTTAAAAGTTTTGAAGTTCAATTTAGCTTTAAGTTAAAACTCCCGTTTGTTTAAATGAGGTGATCGAGGTGGCCGAGCTACTGGTCCACCTCGTCAAATTGATAATTTTTCAATCATTTCATGTAATAGTCGACTGAGTGTAAACGAGGTTTTTCATTTATGGCTATAAATCGCCTGTTTACGAGAAATTCTGAATAAACTCAAACCAGTACTTTAGCGGCGAGTTTTTGTACAAGCATTATAATTTTCTTTTACAGAAGTACAACAAAATATTCCTACTTGTTGGGTCGAAAATAATTATCTTTAGGCTTTGGCGGTGATCTAAATGCAATTTATTCTTGATGTGCAATTTCTTCGATTTTCATAAACGTAAATGGAAAAAAATGTAGAGCTTGCAAACTTTATTCCAGTCGCAGACTTATCTCACAACAAATATTAATAGAGCTTTCACCTCCTACTGGTGTATTTCTCTAAACTGAGCGTTTAGGTGGATTGTTTTCATTAAACTGTTAGGAGTATTAAAACAAACATTACAAATAACGCCAAATAAGCACAGAAAGGCCTGGAAAGCATTTAAAAAATATGCCAAATTACCTCTTTTTGCAGATTTCGGTAACATTAGCTAACAAAAGTATATTATTGCCTTCATTATTTACACAAAGCATAATGGGTAGAAATCCGGACTCTAGTGATAAGGAAGGCAACAAATTGGCGGAAAGCGAACGCTTAGAATAAATTATCGGGTATCAGCGAGAAGATGATGGATCAGCTGCAACATCCAAAGGGTGTGAGACATCTCGAAGTGCATCAACCACCTGTTGGGAGAGAATTCATCAGAACTTATCGGAGTGTGTGATCGTGCGGGCCCGACGGCATTCCTGCGGAACGCGAGCCGATTTCTTGCCTTGATTTGGTAAAAAGTGTTGTAGGAGATAACGTATAGGACTTGTCCGTTTTTGCATCGTTCCTCTTTAAAATCCATCTCGCTCCTAATTGCTCACACTCGTCACCCATGTGGGTCTTCACCGGCCTAAACACCGTAATTATTTCTTCACTTTAAACTACACCTTTCAACTCGTAACCTACGCCCGACCCGAACACGAGAAAATTAGTCTAATATTCCGATGTGGGTTACCAACTTAGACGAGAACAATAGTCCATTAATCTTTGTCGTTCAGTTTTTTTTCCTGTTTTGCATTGCAGGTTGGTTTCGGGTAACATCTGAATGTGACTCATTTTCCAACATCTCTGCTCACTCACTTTTAATTGTTGTTTTACATTTCATCCATTCGAACGGTCTTCGGTAAAGAACCGAATAAGCTGAACATGTTTCTAGTCCGCTTGATATTGCTGGAATCGTTTCAAAGGTTTTATATAATTTATAAAATTTAACTAGGTACTGAAACAGCAACTTGTGATAGACGGTTAAAAAGGAACAAGGTTGAGCAAAATATTTTAACGCTGAACAAGACGAAGAAAAGTCACATAACTGACAATTTGCACAGA
>NW_026019116.1:2896649-2903397 GCF_020466585.1 Dendroctonus ponderosae
AGATCAACAACAGTGTAACACACAGTAAACAACAACACAGTAAGTGAAGAACAACTTATGTACAATCAATTGCAGACAAAACAGCATATAAATTACACACAATAAATAAAAATGTGTGTTCATTTGCGCCTCTTTAGCAAAAGTATATAGAAAATTGATCATCATTCGGAGTAGCAAACATTAAGCAAAAATTCTAAACTCAACAGGTTAGTCGAATACGCTTAGAAAACGGGAACGTATTTTACAAAGAAAACTGATATAAAAATATAAATAAACAAGTAATGCAGAAAATATTCTGGACGCGACCACATTAGAGATAAGACGAATACCCTGGTTATGACAACAGTTTCTAAGAAATTTAAAATAGTGGCCTAATAAAAACAAGTGATTAAAAGCTTTCACTTTCACACCACTTTGAGGAAAGCGATTTCCTCATTTCTTCAACTAATCTACACAACCGGAAAAATGTGCACAGCTGCTAATTTCTGTCTTAGTATCGTTACCAATTAAGCAAAGGATCCAAAGAATTGACACGATTCCTCCCAAGAAGCATAAGTGCATGTTTTGTAGATTGCGAAAGAGCGTTTCATACCGTCAGCTCTCAAAAGATAAAAAAATTTGCAAAATGTTAGAGAAACGTAAATATTGGATTCAGCATTATCAAATTTCAAACTGCCAGGAAAATTAGAACAACACGCCAGAGATACCCTCAATTAATTTAAAAAAATAGCGCCGCAAAAATTTAACTAAAGACGTTATTTTGCATTAGTTTATTCCTGAAAAATCAGATTCGTAGATGTTGAGCCTTCAGGAGCTGAATCACGAACGACTACATATGATATGTGTAAGATATCAGAATGGTTTGGAATGTGAAACTACTGCGAGTCTTATGGATTGATAAAGTTAGCAATAAATACTAGGAATAATAGGAAAAGCGTATTGCATGAATATCACCTGCAAAATCAAGGCTTTATCAGCTATAAAATTTCATTTCAAATGACTGAAAAATTGTCATAATTTAGTAGGGCATAAGAACGATACAGTGCTTTTAAAGTTACTGACACTCGGGTTTTCTTTGCTGTCTTCCTAAAACCCTTGGATCAGAAGATCTTGAGCTGAACGTCTTGTACATGCACAGGATGTTGATGTGCACACATTTTGATTTTCAGTGCTTATTTCGTCGTATCCGGGCAATTTATTGCTCTTCAATATTTATTTACTCTTCAATCTATTTTCATCCTTAATTTTATTATGTAAATATGTCTTACAACCTTATTTTATTAATAATTTTGTGTAGTCATGTACTTTGGGAATATTGCGGTCGCCCACCAATGGTATTGTTTTGAGATAGATTCATATACAAATGTCTTACAATTTTCAAGATTTCCTACTTATTAGTGGTGGTTTCTCCGATCTTGCTGTTGACAATTTTGCGTATTTGTTTCCTGCTATCGGTTATCTGTGTCTTCAAAACTCTTTCATTGCCTTTTCTTCTAATACCATTGTCACTTCTTCGGTGTTATGCAGTTTTACATCCTTTCAAATTGCTATAAAAATGTCTTTGTTAATACCTATTTGCTGCCTAACGTTTCTTGATTGTTTCCCCTCCAATTTTTTGTTTCCTTCCACTGATTTTCTCGGTCATTACTCCTTTTTCACTTTTTTCTTTTGATCAGCCCCAGCCAGTTTGTATTTTATTTTTGGTTTCCTTATTGCTGCCATTATTTATTTATTTGCCTCTTCTATCTCTAAATTGATCCGTTGATCATCGTACTGTAAGCCATGTTCCAGCAGCTGTGCTTATTTGTCTGTACCTTCTACTGTGAGACTTCGCCTGGGTAACACTGTGTCGAGTTGATGCCGCTCTGTGAGTTGGTGAGTTATAACKCAAARCGCCTCGCTGCGCCCCAACTCGAATTACGCTTGATGTGGAATAATTCTTGAAATTAAAACTTTTGRAGGACGTTYTWAATTAGGCTAAAATTTCATTRGTTTCTATCATCGCTTGGGAATTGAAGRACAGTGTTTTTTAAGTGAYGTCTTCGCGKYTTTTTTGTTTGGTCAATATTTTAAGAAAAACAAAATGAGAGAGAATAKASWGARARTATAATMWMTRGAACTGAGTGAAATTCGGCCAAATACRAATGGMTCTAAATTTAAAAGTAAATTAGTGAAACATCGRCGCKTYGGRGTAKKTTTCRTTTAGTTGTTSTTGACTTTCGYTCRGCTGGAACGTACAATTTGCGTTTGGAAATATTGCAWTGAAAACAGGCACTTTYTMCAARAWTRTCAACAATAAACAACCTGAAACCGAACTGCCAAGCAAGAGCAAAGCAATGAATCATCGAAGGGGYGAACAMGCAAATGATTAAATAATCATRTTTATTCTGTAATTCGGTRTCTTTTTTTTTCGAAAATGTGCATGAATGAATTTTCAGTTTGCTACCGACAATGGACGAAATCGGTCGATAATCCTGTGTGGCGTGTGAATCGCGTTCTTAGATGAGAAATATAGAATCATGCTGGCAAGTGCGGTAGTTTGGAGAAGTGTTGTGAACTTAAACAGTGGATTTAAGGGTAGAAAATAAAGGATGGGGCGTCAGCTTGCAGCAAGCTGGTAAGAATCATCTCTAATATATAAATCTTTTAGCTTGAACTGAGCTTAGTTTTCTGACAAGCAACTGAAGTTTTGTGGAGTTTTACATTTCTCTCTCTTTGCATTGCTGATTTCCAATAAGTTTGGCTTTGGACGGTTCATTTTCAAGTCAATATTTGACATCAAGAAAATTCAGGATTTCATATGATTTGAATAAATTTTTGAGGGTTTGAATAAATTTTGGCCACATTTAGAGCGCTTCGACGGCATTCTTCTTTACTGAATGTCCAACTCTGAACGTGTATAGTAGTTTCGTTTCTGACAAATTTATTTTTGAGAAACTCAGTTCCAAATGTGTCCCGCAATAGTTCTTTGAAATCCTACAAAAATTTGTACCGGTGCGTTGGGTTGGCGCACCAAGCGTTTTCGAGATCACTGCGTCAACTCCTAAAAATTCACCGAGTTACCCATGCGTACAAGTTTTTTTAGTAACTTTCATTTTTCATTTCTTATATTTGCTGTCAATAGTAATTTGTTTATAACTGTGACTTCCTGTATTATATTTTTGTTTTCGAAGTTATCAAGTGATTTGTAGTTCACCAGTACTTTTAGATGTACGTAGACTACAGTGATTTGTGTTGGACCGATAAAGTAAAAATTCGGGAGTATTGGAATGAAAACTATGCCTTAAAGTCATTTAATGGCCCATGAATTAGCGAAAATGATTTAAAATTTTCAAGATCACTTTTACTCAGAGTTGATGTCGTTAATCTCCTTTCGTTCTTATTTTCTCTTGTTCGATAATAGAATAACTGCAAACGAAATCTTGTCGATATTTCCAAACTAACTCATCATCGGCAGTTGGTAGCTTATTATTTTTTCGCAGACATAAATCAAGTTTCACTAATTAAAAAGGAATTGAAACATTTTAATGACGTGAAATATCAGCTGGACTAAAGCCGTGGAATAACCCTGCACAAAACGATTCTGTCCGGCCTATTTTTCATCGTACCTCTAGGTCAACAATTACGGATCTTTTGTGCTTAAGACCGAGAAACGTCACAGTTAATTATGATGTTCGGTATACAATTTGGCTTAATGCGTTCTTTATAACACAAAGACGGTTTGACGGTGAAAAATTGCACTCTCCGTCCATCTTTGGAAGCGCTTTTTCGATATTATTAATCCGTTTTTAAAGACGGACTTGTTCTCACACATTAGCGCTGCTTTTGTTTATCAATTTGTAGGTGAATTGAGTGATTAGCCGGCCCGGATGATTACTTTGCATCGTAATCGCCAGTTTGCCTTGATTTTGACATGCAGGAAGAAATTCGTGATCGATAAATAAATGCCGATAATCAACGAAATTAATTAGGTGATGTGTTGAGAGTGTTTGGTTGAATTGAACAATCAATGTTTGTACGATTTCTTGTTCCTTGTTGCAAGGAAGATTGAAATAGGGAAGTTATTCATGGAAACATCACGCACACACTCACACATACACGAATGGATTGATTGAGGCATCTTCTGATGTTAACAAATGGAGTTGGGGTTTGTAAGACATTAAGAAAACACGTGTGAGTTCCCACGAGCTGCTTCATATATCTTGCTGTGTTAACAATTAGCCGCAATTGACCTGTTAACAGACCTTACACCTTCGCCGAGTCTTTGCTCATTTATTATGCCGGGATCCTCATTAAACCTCTATGGAAACTATTTGTTTTGGATTGAATCCGTGGGCGGAATTCGTTAGGGATTAGCTGTACCGGTAATTTCTCAAATAGCATCAAACATTCCCATTAATCCTCCGATGAGTCAATGTCAATGCATGATCTAATAATCAAGAGGAAAAATTCAACTCCCACTAACAGGAAGCGTCGTGGTCCTTGAAGAAATCGCGAAGAAACCAACATGTAAAAGCAACCTGTTATAACTATAATGAATTTCTATTTTATGGGTGCCAGCGGTCATTCATCAAATGAATCGTTATATATCGTGGTTCTATTATATGATGTCATGCAAGGCGATCGAGGAGGTTGTACAAGCGATTAATGTTTAACAAACGTAACAAAAAATTGAATAAAAAGAGCTTAAACATTGCGGGCGTTATTCTTCAATTTTTTTATCAATGCGAATGTCGAAAAGCGACAAGGATTAGTTTAACGAGACCCGATTATACTGAAAAATCCTGGTTGACTTAAACGCGGCTTTGAGAACTTTATGGTTTTTAATTACCAATTTTTACCTTCTTTGATGATTCACTTCAACTTGTACTTTACCTATTGCGGCCTTTCAATAACGATCTTCCATATTTCCTAGATTGAGTCAGTGAAGCGCTAGTGGTTTTTTTCTTGATCTTTTGCATCTTTATGAGTAGCCTGATTGTGTCTCAAATAAAAGATGCTTAAAACAGAAAATTAGGTAGAAATTCCTAAAAAATACCTGTTTAAGGGGTTGAGTTCATCGGCCAATACACACAGGAATTCTTCGGCTAAGTTCAAAAATGGTTACAGCTTCATCGGCGAACGATATTTTGTTCTTTGATGTTACGATATTTTCTACTAATATTAAATATTTTTTCTTTGTAATTTTTACTTATAACGTTTTCGGCAATATTATTTCTGACGGCTCAGCCAACATAAAAATACATCGATGATCCGTGAGTTCCTATTTTGAAAATAAAAGAAAATTGTGAAAATCTAAATGTTCCTGGATTTGCCGATAGCAGCAACTGTGAGCAGCAAATTATTAAAAAATTATGTGTTTATTTTAGAAAAAAATCGGATGCCAATTTTTCTTAATGAAAAGCCGCTTTTTTGCAATTTTACTCAGTTTAATTAGAATGCTCTATATTTACCTTTAACGGTTTTGCGAAACTGGCGTCAGCAAGTCGGAAGCAAATTGCCACCCAAATGCCCCAAAAACCGCTTAAAAAGCAATCCAATGGTGTGAGATCAGGTGCCTTCGGAGGCCACTCTATTTGTTTCCGTCTTCTAATGTAACGTTCTGAAGCCAAGCTGATTTTTGAGGCCATCTAACTGGTCCTATTGTATAAGTCTCATGTAAAACTTTGGTGGTAAAAGTATCAGTTTTATGTTTTAAAGATTACACAAGTTGTCCTGTAAGCACACGATCAGAGTGTGACATTTTTCGTTTCGAAAAAAGGCGATCGGGCCTAAATTTTATTGAGCAAAAACATCTGGTTCAGTTCAGTCAGTTCTTCAAAAAGTATGTTTTTTTTTTCAGATAAAAAATGCGTCTTTTTTGTAAAAGTGCCATACCGACCAAAAAAAAATCCTGATCCCAAAAATTCTCACAAAAATTGGTCACTACTAATAATTTTTAAAATTCAAAAATCGACGTGGTTTTTAACTTACAACTCACAAACTAGTGGTTTTTTAAATAGATTGGGCTTCAAGTAACCATAAGATTGGGATTCTGAAATGTTGCTTAACAGTCTATACATTGTTATTAACCGGCTTATTCTAGAACTACTAAGAAGATTGATGTTTTACCAATAAGTTTGAATCAATAAGTTATTTGTCAGGAAAATAGTTGAACAGTAGTTAGCACAAATCTCAGGCAGAATCTAATAGACATCTTCAAAGTTGTTTAAGCAAGGGACAAAGTTAAAACTTTGTGGCTCCAAAGAAAGAGCTTTCTTTTAAATATTGGTTGCCTCTATAGTCAAAGCTGTTCAAGTTCAATCAGTCGCGCATTCATGCGTATGCAAAAGTTTTTCATACTCTTTACACCTTAAAATGAATAAATACATACATACAGGGTGTCTCACGGTCAGCGTCCATTATAATATTTCCGGAAGTAATGCGATTTGAATTTCGCAAATAGGAATAATGGTATTTTCGGAGACGCTTTTTCCATATGACATAGCAGCAACATTTTGCGACTTCTCGTTATACCAGAAGTTATCTCAAACCTACTTATTTTAAATGAAGCACGCAAATGCCTGTGCACTTTCGTGTGGGAGATAGGAATTTTTAAGTGAGCAAGCGCAATTGACTTACAACATCAATTTTGTAAGTCACATTTACTAAGCCCACAAAAATTAAGTTCAGGATGGATTTTTCTGAAACTTTCCACGTCTATGGAGTCAAGTGCCTGCTAAAGATGGTAAAAGATTCAAATGCCTGC
>NW_026019116.1:2904396-2911897 GCF_020466585.1 Dendroctonus ponderosae
CACTATTAATGACCTTAAATCTTACTACATTTCGAGCTTGTGACAAAATCGCGGACGGTGTAGGTGAAGGTGATATAAATATCGATTTAGTGAGAATTGTGTCTCTTTCAGTATCTAAAAGCCAGCAGATTGGGCAAATGAAAAAGGGCTCTGACCCACTTAAGGTTTTGTGAACATTTGCACGTTAATGCTATATTTTGTGAGAATTGGACTAAAACTGTAGCAAAAGCGAAGGTGTGTGATTCTTTTTATGATGCTCAAAGTGGCACATAAATTAACCCAGAGGGTCAACAGCAACAGCGAGACGTTCACTTCGAAGGGTTGATTGAGAATTTTTGGGGGATGCTCGTAAGTTTTCCCGGTGGTTGAGTTTTTCGCCAAAAATCGTCAATATTTCTCATTGAAACTAAGCTAGATTTACAGTCGATCATTAATTTTTAAGTTTTTCTGCTAAACACTACAAGATTTTGCTTTCCAAAGATTACTAGTTTATGGTGTATGAAAATTACTCATGCTTGTCTTCTAATAGTCTGCTCAGTTTTGTCCAAAATGCAATCAATTCGAAAATTTTAGTTGCACGCCGCAAAAACACTTGTGGCTGCTGCATCCACTTGCTTGAGCTTTGCCAGCGTCCTGATTTTTTAAGGCTTTTTTTGCCCTGAGCATGTTTCAGTATGTATGCAAATGTAGTTAAAACAAATCTACACAAGTAGCATCACAACTCATCATTGTCGGGTGAAAGGAAACAAGTCGAGCCTCAGATCACCATTACTTTTCACCTAAACGACGAAAAGCAGCGAATCGAAGAGCCAAAAAAATGATCGCAGTGCAGTGGAGATCCCGTAAGGTGTTAAGAGCCATGGCGAGTTCACGATTCGAGATTCCCGATGTCCGATAGCATCGACAACTAGTCGCAGTTAAACAGTGCCTAATGGTCGTAACTTTCGCAAAACGAAATGCCCTAACCCGCTGAAAACACTTTAGATAAAGATTATGTGCGTGAGACCAAAGAAATTCAAGTTTTTCCTCGTGGTACTTGCAGATGGTCGACTTAGGTAATGGTGGAAATGTGGTCGATTGGTCATATGTCAAGTCGAGTGCAATTAAATGCGCTTCGCAAAATGGTGAGGAAGCGATAGAAAAATTCGAGAGGACGAGATTAATCTTGACGGTGGCATTCAGCAGCCCGCAATCAACGTAAATGACGCTTGGTTATAGATCAAGCATCTACACCTGCAGAACATAGATATGATAATTTACTTAGATGTGTCCCTGTACTAACCATATTGCGATGCAGCATTTTAAGTAATCGAAGCAAGGGAAATCTTTAACTAAGGGACACTTTCAAGTCATCTTCAAAGGTAAATGCGAAAAAATGCAGAATAGTTTAGAGAAGCCATAACAGGTGCAGGTTCCCCAAAAATCTGAAGGCACTTTTTATTAAGGCCTGCTTATTTGTCCCTGATGGCTACAAAATGATAGAGCAAACAAATGAGCAGCTATGAACGCCATAAAAGCATCGAGTAATAATCAAACTTCTAAAAACTGTTAAACTCCCCTAAAAAGTGCTTCACATATCTGACAGAGCGCGAACTTTTAGAGTTCAGATTCGAAAGTCTTTCAGCCCCACCATCCACTACGATGTCGTGCGATTTAGCGTCCAAAGTGAAAATTCCTGAGCAAGCAGATAATCACACGTGATCTGTTTTGTCACGTCCGAGTGACACGGCCTGATCACAGTGAATTGCTTCGGCCGCACCGTACGTGTACCTTGTCAAGGGTTACCTAATTAGATATGGATGGTACGGAGGTCAACATACCACCATTATGAAGGAACGTGTGCTGACGACACTTTTATCATCCCACCATCGAGCAATTTTCGAGCAGAAGAAATAAATCGTCTCCGACCTGCACGTCTGGACTTTCTTTAAAGCTTTACTGATCCAACGCACTGAAGGAGCTCAGAGCAGAAGAAGTGTATTAGAGATTACTGTAGCAGAACAGTGAAAGAAATGCAAAAGTTTTGCAAGCTTATGTCTGATTTCGTGAGTTTTTGTCCGACTCACCGCTTTAGAAAGTTTCTCATCAGATTCCGAAATTCAAGACGCAATACCAACTTTTGGTTCTAAACTTTCGAGTCACACTTAAGCCTCACCAACGCAATATTTTGTCACAATTGCAGTAATACCTTGAGTCGAATCAATCGAAACTATCTAGTAAATTTGCTTAAAAGCTAATGCTACTTCGGTCAGGTTTAAAGCTTGCCTTTTTCGCATCCCAATTTTCAAGTTTCTCCTGGTCCAGTTTTTAAAAAGATTAGATTTTGAAACAAGGAAAGTCGTTCAAAATCTGTAAATATTTCAAAAAAACTGCAATTATCTGCATAAAATACGAGCTTTATAAATAGCTAACTAGCTCCTACTGTGTAAACATTTAGGAACTAAGTTGCCCAACGAAAGCTGCGGAATTTACTACAATCTTTTGTATTTAACAAATTAGGTTTTATCCATCACATTTATGGGCTTTTTAGCCTCCAGTTGAATTTTTAAAGAGGAAAAAACATCTCATATACAGGGTGTCCCGTAAGCTCATGATCAAAAGAGTACTGTGATATTCTTTGGACCAAAAGAAGACGATCTGACCTAACTTTTATTAGCAAAAAATGTCTGGCTTCCCTGCCATTGATGGTCAAAGTTCTTCAACAAATTTATCTTTTTTGAAATATCGGGAGAATGGTACGATGTATTTTAGTGAAACTCGCTGTGAATTTGTTCTTTTGTAAGACTCATATTTTGATGAAATAATCGAGTTCAACCGTTTTGGACAAGTGGTGAGTGTCGTGGTACAAAAACTACCAGAACTTTTTAGTTAGAGGATGAAATAAACTCATTTTTTTAGTTCGATGTCCTAATCATTTATTCACAATTTTGGGCTCTTTGTAAAATCTTGTAGCATTCATAGTTTTTGCGTTTTAACAATGTTAGACATTAACTGCAAATATCGTGATACGAGGCATAAAATCATTGTCAATCAAGCTCACAAATTCGTTTTGAATGACCTTTTCCAATGAAGAAGTTACCGACATGGTCAAAGTATTAGGGTTTTGCGCCGTTTACGCGGCGCATATTTGCAGTTAATGTTTAACAGTGTCAAGTGGCAATAAATCAGATATATTTTTTTACGCAAAAACTATGAATGCTACAAGATTTTACAGAGAGCACAAAATTGTGAAGAAATAATTAGTGCATCAACCCAAAAAAAATGAGTTAATTTTGTCCTCCAACTAAAAAGTTCTGGTAGTTTTTGTACCACGACACTTAAGAATTCACCACTTGTCCAAAACGGCTGAACTCGATTGTTTTATCAAAATATGAGTCTTASATAAGAACAAATTCACAGCGAGTTGCACTAAAAYACATCGTWCCATTCTCCCGAYATTTCAAAAATTATAATTTTKTTGAAGAACTTTGACCATCAATAGCAGATGAGCCACACATTTTTTGTTAATAAAAGTTAGGTCAGATCGTCAACTTTTGGTGCAAAGAATATCGCMGTACCCTTTTGATCATGAGATTACGGGACACCCTGTATAATAGTGAGTTAATTCCAGAAGTAATATCTATTCTTCTGAATAATCCTTAGAACTCAATGGCAAATGCAACATTGAAATATAAAGGGCAGGTGCTTACATTAGAAAAAAAATAAGTTAATGGAACTAATTTATTTTTGGAGCATTCGGTAAAAATAAATTTGTTGAAAAGAAATTGGGTTTACAAAAATTTTGCCGGTTTTTCCCAAAAAAAAGCCCGCTTAATGTCTGACGAATTTCAACATTACCTCTGGGACTCGGTGTATGTTTCGCAAGATTCAGAAGAAGAAAATTTCAAAAATCAACCAGCAAATACATTATGGTACGCTTAGCTTCTGAGCTCCTTTTCTTCTTTATTTCCTATCAGCTTTTGCTTTATTTAAGCCTGAAACTCTTGCAGTCCACCTAGGCAAGTTTCCACCTTCTAAATTCAGGAGTTTTAGATAGAATATTGAGGAAACTTTTTCTATCTAAATGGCATTTTCTTCCGCATGTACAGCCTAAAAAATTGAACAGACTGTCTGTTCGGATTTGCCACGTTTTCGAAACCAAACATTCACCATGAAAACTGCAGTTTTTGATTAACAAGAATAAAACGGTGAAAAACATCGCAGTCGACAAAAAGTAATTTTGCATAAATTTTCAAAATTGGCGTTTTTTTTCTTGAAATTCAAGAATTTTGCGTTTTGCTACAAGTAATTTTTCACATTTTTTAACAGTTTATTTTTCGTATTATTTTTCTTTGCATCATCTGTCTATTTTGTTTTGTCATTTGGGATAGAATAATCACTACTCAATTCAGCGAAACCATCTATACAAATTTTCAGTTTGTTTCTTTATTTTCGTTCTATTTATTTGTTAAGTTTATCAAATTCAGCGTTCAATGAGAAAAATGACCAACAAACTACAAGACAAAATTAGTAAGAAAATGTACATAAAATGTTTATCGCTTCAAAAACGAACGATCGAGAGATCACATGTTCGCTCTGTTTGAAAAAAGTGTTGTATTCAAATAAAGGAAATTTGAAACTGGCTTTTGTGAACCGAATTTCGATTGCTTCAAAGGCAAGGTTTTTTCCTTATTATCATTTTATTAGTGTGTTCAAAAGTTCTTGAAATATGAACGTTTCTGTCTGACGGTTTGCTAAATTTTTTTTTCGTTTTCAATAATATTATTCATCTTATCGGGCAGAAAGGGACAATAATTTTATTGGAGCAACTAATGTTAGTTGAAGAAGAGTAAATAAATGAGAATAAGCTGACTTAATGTTAATTATCAAATTTCCTGTGCACGCTCACAAAGTTTGTAATTTCTTTTGCGGGTGACGATCAAGAGAAGCCAAAAAAGTGGAAAACATTTGAAACACAAACCATATTGAATTCGTCCAGTAGTAATAAAAAGGCATTTAAAAAATTAGAAATAATATTCAGACAAAGTTTCCAGTTGAAAGATGCTAAAAGAGAAAGTCAAACTGAAGAATTAGCGTTAAGCCTGAAAGGCAACGCAGAATAACTAAATAAATAAAAAACGGCACATTTARTTACCTACTTGATTRCACCGACTGCAAGTCAAATCAAGAAGTTATAAAATGAAGAWAGCAGGAACSCAATATCTCAATAGTTCTTCACTTGCTTCCCGGGGCATTGAAATGTCTTTCTCATACTCCATTCTCCTGTTTCTTTCTTTAATTTTCTCGTTAGTTTTTTGAATTTCTGAGAGTTCATTTCCGTAGTTTCCTTTTCGTTGATGTGTTTTGGTGCATCGTTGCTAAATTTGTTTGTTTTCTCAGAAGAAGAAGAAACACTCCGTTTTCATTCTGAAGAATGTTGCTAAAAGTTGCAGTTTTTGATTGTCTTGATGTTAATCTCTGCTTGGTGAATCAATGGTGCTATAGTGAATAAATTTGATCATCAAACGACTTAATAATTCACGTATTGTCTGTCATGTTGATTCACTGATTCACCAATATCAGTCAAGCACAAAACGCCTAGACAATGTGACAACAAGCCGATACAAAGCAGTGTTAAAGAAGAAAAAAATCGAAAGCCGACTGCGTGATACAGCAAAAATAAATCAAAGTCCACGGATATTTCACACGAGCCATAGTTCTTGCGGCGCCTGTGATCATTTTTATCGATCCGATGGATCAATACGATCCGCCAACTTAATAAGGGCTGCTCGGCTCCGATTAGTTCGATACGGATCGATCAGAATCGATAGCTTTAAAAACCGAATAATATCCCGAGCCTGATAACTATCACAGCCAATATTGTTCTGCCATTTAGTTGGGCAAATTACGAGACTCTTTTGCACTGGGAATAAAGAGAATTTGATTCATTGCCGCATTGTTCAGATCGAGTGCATAAATCATCGATGAGGAGGTGAATTCATGATGTAGCTTGATTTTTTCAGGCCACCTTAAATCAACCACGTCCCATGGGGCAAATTTAGTGTTGGCTGATTTTCGCGTATCCGATTACATGGATGGGACTTTCGATATATATTCACCACGTTTCGTTTGCCTGTCTTGCACTGTCAAGAATCAGTTTTAAGAGGCAGCATCGCGAAAAAGTGAATATTCCGGGAAGAATTCACGTTGCAGATGGATCGTGCCGATATAAAACCACAGCCATAGTTCTGGGAAGGCCACAGGACAGTTACCAATAACCAAACCTCTTTGCTGGGACAGCTCATTTACCAACAGTAATATCGTGGAACAAAGGGGACCAAACTGGACTGAATAGCCCGACATTAAATACCAGTCAACGATGAAAGCGCCCCATTTTAAAAAGCGCTAAATGATGACTGACCAGCTTTGATTGCCATACAAAGGGATAATGAACTGTATTGTTGGGCACGTTTACTCACCTACGGCCTTTCGTTTTTTGATCTTATTGATCATTTTCTGTTATAAATGGTACTGATAATTGACTATTTTCAATGGGGGTTTTTGAGTCATTTTAAAATTTATTTAATAAGTCAATTAATTATTTTTTCCATGTATTTTAAATAATATTTCGCGGCGATTGAATTGACACATTCACTTGGTTTGGGAGTGTCCTTTGGAAACTTGAACTTTCTGTTCAACGGAGCTTTGCTGCTGCAGCCGTAATGATTTTCTATTGCTAATCTATGGCAAAATAATCCACTAGTTTGGGGTTATTTAAGACCCCAATTTAACATTAGTGTACCAAGCAAGAAGTGTATGTTTTATTATTAGTGCGTAAACGAAGGCTTGTAGGGACATCGACTAAGAACACCGTTTTTATGTACAATGAATCAGCCGACATCTGGGCAAGAAATTGGCATTTTTTCCTACCAGTTCTTCATAACCTGATAGCAGATTTCGATTTATGAGGCCCCAAAACCCCTGTATATGAAACTTTATCGAAATATTCCACTCCGTTCACAAGAGAATAACCAAAAACTGAAATAAAAATGTAAGTTTGCGTCCTGTTTGTCAAAAACTTTTGACCCAGGGAAAATTGTGCTAAATCATCAATTATCTGCTTCTGTTGCTTTGTGCCATTAATTTTGGGGCACCATGTAACGTTGAAGCTCTAAAAAATACTCAAAAGTACTTGCATTGTGATGAAACATCATAGAATCTCGCATTTACTGTGCATGGAGAGAAACCCTAACTAGAGATGTTTAGTAGTACAAGGAATATTAAGTTGTAACCTTCTTTTAACTCCTCAACTTCGATTCTATTATCGATCAGCAGAAAGCTGATAAAACGACGCTGATGTAACATTGCGCCTAATTTTTGTAAGTGGGGTCAGAAAAGAGACCAACTCGTGATGAAAACTACCAACACAGATAAGTTCTATATTGTTGAGGCGGATTCATTTTTTACAAACTTCTTTTTGGGTATTTCGCCTCAAAAATTTTTGTCTTTAAAAAAGACAGAA
>NW_026019116.1:2912136-2944173 GCF_020466585.1 Dendroctonus ponderosae
TCTGCTATCGTTATCAAAAGAACCTAAATGAACATAAAAAAGAGTATGTTAATAAATTGTGTAACAATAGTAGGATAATACAATATATGAAAATTCGGTCTGATAATTGGTCTGTGCAAATTGAATTATTGAATTATCAGAGCGAATTGTCATATATTGTATTATCCTACTTTTGTTACACAATTTATTAACATACTCTTTTTTAGGTTCATTTAGGTTCTTTTGATAACGATAGCAGAAAATAGCTATCGAAACGTCAAGGTAATTTTTCAAATTAATTTCTCTACTAATTGGAATTTTCTATTACAGCTTGAGCCTAAGTGTGACGCAGGATACCCTCTAGGTGATAGTTCTTGATTACTTTTGATAAATAATTCGTTCTTATTGCGAAATAGGAGCACTATTTATCAATCTGTAATAAAAGACGTGAGGAAATTATGTCTTTTTTAAAGACAAGAATTTTTGAGGCGAAATACCCAAAAAGAAGTTTGTAAAAAATACCAACACAGACTTGGCACGGTTCTTTAGTTAGTCTTACTCATGATGGATGTAACATTTCCATTGTCTGCCTTTGGGTATAACAAGATCAGCATCACGCTTAAGGAATTCTTTGCGTTTATCATAACATTTGTGAAGGGTTGCTGCCGCGAAAACTGTAGAAAAAATCGTCGTTTGCAGCTCCTTCCAAATATCTCAGTTCTCACTACTACTTGAACCTACTTGAACTATTTACTTTAACCTTTTCCCCCTGAAAAATGACGCCAGTAATGGACTCAAATACACATGGTTTTCTTCGCGGCTCATTAGAAGAACAAAAGAGAGTTTCTATTGAGAAAAGTATGATTTTTTGCAAGATGAGCGTTCGATGGAGTTTCGTCGCGCACGCAACCAGACCGTCCATAATGGAGCGAAAACGGTCCCGTTCCGGACTTGCTTAAATGGAAGAAGAACAATAGCCCAGTAACGAGTGTCTATTAAAGCAACAAGACTACAATTATTATATTAAGATATGATCGCCATATAGAAACAGTACCATTATGTGGCGTAGGGCAATCCATCGCGGTTCCATGGGTCCGGGTAATTGCATCAATTGGCAATGGTTATTGTAAGAGGTCATGGGTCGTGCGAACTGTCCCGAGAAGTGATTTGTCGCGGCTGCGATACCGCCGTGGAAGTGTCTGCCTCACCTACACTCCTGGTGATAAATAATATTCCGATTTGCCAGTCTAAGCTTTTACACGCATACCGTTCAACTTGCAAATATCAACACAATTTGCGAAAATTTACCGGCAATACGCGGGAAAATGTCTCGAAATAACACGCCATTACCCTGTCGACAATCACCCAAAAATGCCCCTTATTAACAGCATAAAGAGGGTAATAAATTCAAAAAAGTTCAAATATGTCAGGAGTAAGGAGTGAACTTTGCATTGAACAATACAGGCAAATGTTGAGATTTTCTGGTGCAAGCACGAAATTTTTAAGCAGGTTTGCGTAACCGCTGGAAAATAGTTTCTTCTATGGTGTCTGATCTATTCAATTCGCTTTCCTTCATCATACTTCTTGGTGCTGTTCAATATCCATTTCCATTTTCCAAATCTCCTGTTCCTCCCATCAAGCGCCGAAGTTCAATTTTGCCAGCAAACCGATATCACATTTCACAATTCCCTCTTTTAGTAATTTTTCGCATCTCTTCTGCTTTCTCTTCAGTACAAATAATATTATCTTCAGCTCTTTAGCTCTCTCTCTCTAAAACTGCTTCATTTTTACTTGTCCTAAATAAGCACCTTAACTTCTCCTATCAAATAATCCTTCAGGTATTTTTTTTATGTTTTTTATTTGACGTAACACTAGATCATGGCCTGAATCTTTTCTCCATTGGTTTCGCAAACCTTTCGTCTCAAAGCGTTGCCTCCTGAAATTTTCCCAATAAAACTTTTTGACAATCCTGCACTTTCCATCCCGATATTTTGCAGATGGTTATAAGAGCACTAATTTTTCGAATTATTTTGATTTTATCAGTGTTATTTGCCATTTTAAACGAATACCAGCAGACGCAAGCGAAACCACGTGGTTTAAAGCTTATTTCTAATGTAAAATAACGCGGGTTTACGAGTAGAATGAGGAACAGCGACGTGGTAAAGGCAACCAAAGAGCAAAATAAAACAACTGTGAAAACTGAAGTAGCAAAGGTTGGAAATGCGAAAGAACTGAAACTTTAATAAAGAACTTATTTTTTTGCTTTGTCCTGTCTGCAAGCGAATAAAAGCTTCTCCTTAGTAATTTAGCATCATGTAAAATACTAACTGAGGAACAAACGCAAATTAATTTCAAATTACACACCTTTGGAAAACATCTTCAATAAAACCATTTTAGGCAGAAATTTACGAGATTGAAACTACCAATGCTGTGTTCGTTAGCAAGAGACAGAGTGCAGAATATACAGTTTCACAATTTTTTTATTTTTGTGCCAGTTGGTTTCAATCCCGTTAGTAACCATGCTACACTTATTTTTAGAACGTTTCAGATCAAATTTCTTATAATGTTTTAGCATTGTCCTTTTTGCAGTTGAGAGGAGTTATTGGTTTTTGAACAAAATATACTTCATTATCATCAAAAACACACACAGACAAAATCCACACAGTCAAAAACATCACAGCATTAAACAGGTTTGTTACTAATAGCGATCACAGAATGGAATGGTAAAATATAAATACGCCTAAACGAAAGAAATATATAAGATGATCAAAAATACGAACAAAGAAAGACCATGAGCGAGACCGTCAGTTGCGAACTGTTTCCAGCAATATATTGCCGACTTAATTAGGAACCCTGAAGCACAAACGGACGTTAACGACTTAAATAAAAAGTCAATGCAAAAGCAAATACAAAGTCTGTCCTCATTCTAAAAAAAAAATAGAAACTCAGTCAAAACACCCTCCAACTGATGCAGAGGAGAAGGAAAATTAAAAGCGAAACGCGCACTAAAGCTGATGAACCACAAAAAAATTAATAAAGAAATATCCAAAGCTGTTAGGCAGGATCCCAGAAAATACAGCCAAGAACAGATCGAATTTATTATTGAGAGCAATAAAAGTATGAGTTTTGAGAAAAAAAACTAAGAGTGGAGACAACGAAAAAATTCAAAAGAAGGTAAGAATTGGCGACTTACAACAAACAAAGCGAAAATCCCGTTAAAACCCAAAGTAAAGAAAATAACAGAGAAGATCCAGAAATATTGAAGAGAAAAAAGCCATTGTCAACCAAGGAGCAGCGGAACTACCGGAAATCACAAAGCACGAAATAAACTGTTCATAAAAAAAAACAAGATAACGGTTTGTATGATCAATTCCGATCAACATTTACACGATATGTTTTAAATTTTTTTTATAGATGTTTTGTTCATTTTCATTCAGTCATTTCAAATATAAAACTGACAATACAATTAAAATAAAAATACTTTTTATCTCGTCTAATTTGTACTGTTCATAAGCTTATGTATTTTTTATTATATTTATATTTGAATTGATTTTAAGCGAACATTTTTATATTTAAACTAAATGTTTGCACCCATTTCACTGGCTTTTAATCTGTATCATATGAAGTGTTCATTGCTTGCGTAGCTCAGTTATGTTGTGAACCATACGCTGTCACTGAGTTTCTTTAGATTCTTGTTAATTCTTTCCTTATTTAACGTTTTTTGGTCAATAATCGGTTGCAAGCGCAGTTTGAGAAGTTCTAGTTCCTGTTCTGTCTCTCAATGTTTTTGAATCTTTTTTCCATTTTGTTATGCTTTTTGCTCAGCATAAACAGCTCACGAATGTTTCTTTTTTGTCCACATTAGTCAGCGTTGGGTATATTTAATGATTTATAGATGTGAGAGTTTTTTTCTTAGGTGTAGCTACATAACCAATCCTTTATCCCAAGCCAAATTGTACGTAATTTACATCTTTGTTAAATGGAGAAACTTTAACATTTGAGAAACTTTAACAAATAGTTTGTATTATGTTCAATTTGATGATAGATCTTTGATTTGCAGTTGTCCTAGGTAATAGAACTCTGTGTCTCCTTCTTAATTTACTTCAGCCAACCATTTTTCTGTTGCATTTTTCGTTTCAATTTAGTTAATTACTTTCACAAACTTCTAGACTAAAGTTCACTCAAACACACTATTTTGTCCCATTTTAAATATTTTTTCTATAGTCAATGCAAATATTTCAGCAATCTTTACATTGTTACCTTCCACATTACTCGTGATGCCGAGAACTTTATCTAAGAATAACTGAGAATGGGAGCATTTGAATTTATTCGGTTTTCATCGTCCTAAAGACCCAGTTCTTTACTAATCTGAAGCTCTACTCTGCAGAGCTCCATGCTCATATCGAAATGTATTATGTTGGTCAGATTTTATTAACAATTCTTTCCTTTCAATTTTTTTTTTAATTTTTACTTAGTGCCGAAGAGTTGTGTTGAATACAGAAAATAAGAATCCATCAAATTTCATCTTTCAATTGCTCTAAAAATTGTGAATTTTCACACGCTTATAACGGCATCACGAATGGAAAAGAGCACTTTGCAGCCTGTAACAAAAACGCGTACGGCCAATAATTTCCACCTCGCAAAATTAGTAGGTACTTGATCAAAAATACTGTCACGAATTGACGATGTCGATGAAATATTTCGCGATACAAAAACGTTCAACAGTAAATCTTCAGACCGATTGACCGAAAAAAGCGGCTCTCATTGCGACAAAAGCCAAAAAACCTTTAGGCATTGCTCCAGATATGGCATACCAAGTTTCACACCATGTGGTTCGGTTTGGCAAAGTTTTTGGCCCTGAAATAGATAATATTAATGTAATGCTCTTATTTAAGCGGAACCTTGCATAATGAACAAAAAATAATTTTAAATTTTACGAGAATTGAGGATATTGCAATCAGCTTTCACAAATTTAAAGAGGAAATCGGCTGCTCAGCAAGAATAACATTATACAATTTTGCGCTAATTGTGCTTGAAGATATTTTAAATCATGCCTAAAGGATTCAGGATTGCAAATCCGTCTTTTTGATAATGAAAAGTTGCGTTTTGAAAAAATTACAGTCACGAAAAACTGAAAGTTTGGCAATACTGAACATGAAAACTTGTTTCGTATCTTTACACCAAGATCTAGAAACCCTGCTCAACATCAAACACTATCTCGGAAAGATTAATCCTGGCTGCAAATTATCTATTGACTGTTGGTCTCGACAGTTGACCTCAAACTGTCCCGAATCGTTGATTACTTTCACGCAAAAAAAAACGTTTTCCGCAAAAAGCATTACTTGCTAGAATTTGCATAAGATGCGCTTTGTAACGTCATCGGAACCAACATAAAGCGGTACTGTTTCCTTGTTAATGGTCAGGGGAAAAAGGCATGGGAATTGAAAATGGATAGTTTTTCAGTGATGTCCGGTTCTCAGCTCTGAGATTTGCTAATTGCCTGTGGAATAATAACTTTATCTTGAGGAAAAAAGCCAACGGTACCATCGTAATGAATTCTCGGTGGTGGCACCGAAGAATGATAAATGCTCGGATGAAAAATACACAACGAACCACTTAATATGTGGAGCGTTCAGTCGGTACGAATTTTGACCGGCATTTACTGCCCGAAATGGCAAAAAATGAGCCCAGAGGATGATTTATATTGCTGCGATTAATGCAGAAGATAGAAATATTAATTTCCGACCTCACGCAAGTTTTTACAACAGAACTGTGCTAAATACGAGATATGATATATTCCTTGATGGCAGTGATTGCTCTTGAAAATGTTCTCCTTGAAAATCAATTTTCTTTCATTTTTAGTATTCAAAATTTCACAATTTGTACAAGAGCACTTAGATTTCGCAAATTTGGGGGCTTCTAATGAATATGTTTGCGTCTGTATTTGCAAATCAAATTATTCTAGAAATCATAAATTTGGAGCCATTATTGGACTACACACGTTGTTTAAAGATCTCAATAGAGAAGTTGTAGTCAAGAAACATCTTGCAATTTTTCGTCCCAATTGCCGATAAATCACAAAAACCACAGGTTTTCTAGTTCAATAGAGACAATTCCTAAGTAGGAAACATTCAGTTGTAAACTTACAGATGGCAAGAAGTTTTATCAAGCAAAAATGAGCTTAACGAACTATTAGCGGCAGCTGAAGGGATTTGATGATAAATCAGGAAAACTAAACGTGCACCACAAGATTCTGCATGTGAAAGATGTCTGAACAGCGGCAAATCAATAGTCAAAAGGGAGGCCGAACTAAAACTGCATAAACCAAGGATGAACAGCAACTGGGGATAAAACGGAGAATTAACCAAATAGACAAAAATGTCGAAAGAACCAAGGAATAATTTCTTAAAGCAAACAAGAGCTGCAGAGAAAAATTAAAGATGAGCAAGAAAGTAACGAAACGCAAATATGATTAAAGAAAACCAAAAAAGTACATTTTCTATCAGGTACAAAACCATTAATTTTGATGTTAGGAGTTCGAGGCGCTTAGTCCAAGGAAGCGGTAGAGAAATTCACGATAATCAAACACACAGAAGAAACACAGCTGGAAGTTTCACAGGAAAAAGAAAGATCTTAATTGCAACTTCTGTTCAGCAGTTTTCAAACTGATCAGTGCAGTTTGCGTTTACAAGCAAACCACCTCTGCAGATGCTCATGCGTGCGAAACGCCAGGAAGAAATTACTTCACGAATGCCTAAAAAAGACGACGGGTAAGCAATTTCTTCGAAAAACAAAGAAAAGCGCGCTTTGACATAAAGGCGAAACACTGCAGAACTAGGAGTAGTTTAAAAAAAAAGGTAAATCAGGAAGCTCCACCAGGTAACATCCAAATGAAACAACTTATAAAACAATTTGATGAAGGATTGATGGCGCTCATTACACACTTTGCTGGTAGAGTTAAGTATTTTCACTTATTACATTTTCCTGGAATTGCATTTTTTAATTAGTTTTTATCATATTTGCTGGGTCTGAAATATTTACTTAACTCAAAGTAAAAAAAAAACAAAACCAGAATGAAAATCAGGAAGTTAAAATAACTATTTCGTTTCGATTTTTGGGTCCCAATTGGAAAATTTATTTGAATGTAGCAGATGTGGGACAAAGAATGTTTTTTTGACTACATCCATAACAGTTATGGGCATGAAGCAGTAGAGTTATTGCGACCGTGGTGAAATATAGAGGAGAAGCTCGCTTCCTCCAGAAACAGGACAATTTTCCTATTGCAGTGTATGACCAAACAATCTTGAAGAAGACCTCAATAAAGGTCGAAACGTCATCAAATAATTGAATAGCGACTTTTTCATCATTGTCCCACACCTGCTACCTTCAGCTTAAGTTGACATAACGGAAAGTCGCCTACTGATAAGCCATTATGTTATCGAAAGACTCGATCTTTGCTTCTATCTAGGAAGCCTCATTAATGAGGATTTGAAAAACGCACATAAAATAAAAACCCTCACAGGAAACACTAGAGGAGCCTGAGAAGCATCAGCGTTACTTTAGAAGGTCCCAACATCGCTATTGACATTCGGGAAATTCCCCTGCGATGTCAGCTCTTTTCCACAATCTTTATCGAGATGCGACGCAATAAAAAATAGGTGGATCTTCAGGAAAACGCAAGAATTCTCGAGAAGAAGCGCTTGGCTTCTGAAAACATGTTTACAAGCAGAAAAGTCAATTGAACCAAACTTGGATCTCGTTCGAATATTGCACTTTTACCAAATTCTCAAACACCCAAACGTTCGTCCAAGTAGAACACAAGACCAGACCACTTCAGTTAGTTACTAATTTTAATCAATTTTGAAAAAACCTTACATAATTATAAATTCCCTTGTTTATATAAGTTCATAAAAAAAAACACTCATTCCTTTTCTGCCCGCTTGCCTCCAGCAAATTCAAATATTCACCCGCTACTTACATAAAAATCTACCAATTTAAATACCGATTCTCTATAGGCTACGCATTAGTTGGAGACACTAGAAACAATCCCAATACTTAACGGGATTCCATAAACAACGCCGAAAGGTGCTTTATTCCTGATAATAAATCACATAGCGGCGCTTTTGAATATTTCGCCCATAAACGAGTCCATAATAAATTTGAATAATTGATAGTAATGTCTGGCAATTGAATAACGAAACGAAGAGTTGACGGCAAAGATAATGCATTTTATACTGTTGCCCGACACGGGAAAGATACGATGTATTTTCCGAACCAGAACGAGCCCTTCTATTACACCCTAAGATTTTTGCAGTATTCCTCGTACTATCCCTGGCCCAATCAGGCAGAAAAATGGTACAACAGCACGTCCATTCTGGTTCGTGTCTTCACCAGTTTTGTGTCAATTGAGTGTGCACTTCACTGTACTATGGCTCTGAAAGGTACTTCTGAAACCTTCCCACTTCAACACTTTTGCCCACTGGACAGATTCTAGATGGTATTCCCGTGGGAATTAGCGAAGACATTGTTGGACTCACTGGAGTAGCCAATTGCATGTTCGTAAGTGCAATGTTCCAACTTCAGGCCAAGCGATGGTCTTCTTGTGTGCTCGATATCATTGACACCAAGAAGTTTGGGTTACCACCCAAAATGCCCCAAATGGTTAAAAAAACTGAACGCATTGCCATCTGGTATTCCATTTATTGCACCGTTGGAATACTCACTTATACATTCTATTCTGCGATTAAAGCAAGTAAAGTTGCAGTATTCGAGGTTTCTCCACATGAAACTTAGTGTGAGTGTTTTGCTTCATTTCAGCTTCCTGCCATGAGCAGAATTTGAAAAAAGGAACCCATGAAATTTGCGGAATGATTACTCCCTTCTGGTGGCCTTACAAAGATATCAACCCAATTGTTAAGCTACTTTTCAACCTGTATCAGCTTGTATCTGTGTGTAAGGACTTTCAAGGTCTGCCTGATGAAAAAAGCGTTAATATCGCGCTGTTTCAGTGCTGATATTACCACCATCTGCTCTGGTGACTTTTGCCTCCTGGGCAGCCAGTCAGATCATCAAAACGAAAATTCACCATCTAAAAGGTTTGTTTGCTGATGTGTTCTCAGACAAGGACTCCAAGCGCCAGAAGGCACGATTGAAGTGTTGTATTCAGTACCATCAGCACATTTTCAAGTAAGAACTTCGAAATTTGCTCTCAAGGAAATGAAGCAGAAAATGGTGTCTTTCTCCAATAGAATCAGCAAAGAATTGAATGGAATTACCAGACTGTTGCTCGGGCAATCCTCATTCAGTTCAGCCATTATCCTCAGCTGCATTGGATCGCAAATTCTTAAGGTAAAAGGGTTGGGTATAAGTTCCATTTTCCGGAAAAGTTTTTATAGGAATACTCAGTTGGCGCGTTCCTACATCTCATGGGGTACACGGCAGCCGTGTTCCTCCTCTGTGAAACTGGGCAAACTATTTTGGATGAAGTAAAGCTGTTTTTGTGGCTTTTATGCAAATGACTGCAAGTTTTTCTTGATCTAGACATTCAATGTCCGACATGCCGTTTACGCCTCCGATTGGCACTTGGCTGATTCCAGCCTGGCTAAGGATATTCAGTTCGTTTTGCTTCGCAGCCAGAAACCCATTTTAATGGACAGCTACTTGTTCGGATCTTTCAGCTACAGCCTGCTAATTGTGGTCAGAACCTGCTTTTAAAATTTGGGGGAAACTTTACACAGCGTTTCTTTTGCAGATTGTAAAAACTGCTTACTCCTATCTGACTTTGATGAACAAATCCAGCATATGAGGATGACTTTTGGAAGGAAATTCTCATAGAATACATAGCACTCTTATAACATGGTAACGAAGGAAATATTTTATACTATTTTAGCACATATTTGGATTAATTCGAATGAATAATGGCCCAATAAATTGAATGAAAACACCATGTTTCTTCTTTCGCAGTTTATCCAACAAAGTTCCTTTCTCTAAAGCTCGTAATCAGATTTATTCCATCTTCTAGGTTTAAGTTTTAAAAAGCTTCAGCTCTTTTAAACTATTATATTTTGAAAATATTTTTTTCCCACGAAAAAACAGACCGAAGTATTATTTTTCAAATGAAAATTGAGTGAAAATATGTCTAGGCTAAAATGAACAAAGGGGACGAATCAGAAACCAAATCTTGAACTCAACGCAAGGATCAGTTCGGAAAAGGATATAAGTGCATATTAAAAGCAAAGTGAATTTCAAGTGGCAAAATACTTTAGACAAATCGTGTGTGGCGAAGAGTAAAATGAAGTAAAATCCAGTACCAAGCCAATGGAAAACAGCACATCAAAAATGAGAATATCGAAACTCGAAATCCGTATTTTTTTTTAAATATATATACATGAATCAAAAACAAACATCTAGAAAAGCAGGAAAAAGTGCAAGAAAGGAAAACCCATCTGACAAAAAATCAAAGTATCGACAAAGTACTAAAAGGGAAGCACAAGTTCAACATGATTAAATGCAAAAAATTAAGACGATAAAATTGAAAGATCCCTACAAACGTGCTAGGCGACATTGGATAGTAAGCAGAAAGAAAGCAGACTTTGTCGCCAAAAAAAATAATTAACCAGTCGGGAAATTGTAATGCTAACGAGATAAACGATAAAATATGACAAAGTACAAACTAACATCAATTCCATAAAAAATATTGGAACAAAAAATTGATTAAGTGAACACAGGAAAATCAAACTAAATACTATATATACTTTATATATTAAAACTAGACAGCAATCTTACAAAATCCATAAGTGAAAGCAGGTTTTTCTTTCGTGGGGATTCGGTTTGCACAGTGGTGAAAAAAGAAAAACTTTTTTAGCTACGAAGCGTTCGCCGATTTATTGTCGCCTTCTTCAGGGCTTTCATCAAACATAATTGTCTTTTAAGTTTTGTTTGTTAACCCATTTACATATTAGATAGAAAAAAAATGTTATCCAGAAATTGCAGTTTAAGCTTCTAAGAGACAAAGGAACGAATGGAAGACAACATCATGAAAAAACCGGAACATCAAGTTTCGGAAATGAAGGCAACAATATTGGGTCTTAGATTTGGTGCATAGAAGCTGCAGTTTCCAACTGAAACTAATATATTCAAAGCATATTGATGGCATATCTTATTTTCTAGCATTGAAATCTGGAAACAGTCGAAAGTAGTTGAATGTGGAAGTCGTAAAGGCAGTAGAATTTAAACGTATTTAAAGAATCTTGATACTGTTCTAAAAGTTTAGGATTATAAAAATCGCCACAAAATCAAGTTTCAAATATTCCATTAATGAGTTTATATTGGGCCGAGGAAACAAGATGAAAAATAGCTGAATATGATCAAGATCAGATGGCAAATTTGATAATTCCGTTGATCAGTCAAGATCAATGGACAGATGTATCAGAACTAATGAGCAAACATTACAAAATCTGCAAGAATGGTGTCTACAACGATTCAATTGATGGAATCATCCCACAGCTTTCAAGGCTTTACAAAATCCCTCAAATCATCATCATGGAAACTAACAAAACAGTAATATATATTTTCTTTAAAAATTGAAAAGTTTGAATGCCAATAGTTAGTTCAATAGAGGGAACTTCGCGCTACCTTAAATTACATTTTAGTGAAGCATTTAATTTACTACTTCTACAGTGGACAGTTTTTAGTATGTAAACAGCTTTCAAGAAATAGCGAAGCAGTGGAACTGATCATTTCAGATTTAATAACCTTAAAATGGACCTATACCAGGTAAACCAAACAAGGTACCTCTTTCAGAATACAAGCAACAGCCAGAAGAAATTTCATAAAAAACACATCAAATTTATTTTCAAAAAAATCAACAAAGTCAATTAAGTTTAGGCAACTAAATTAATTGACTAAGATTTCGATCGATTTTGTTAATCACAAGGAATCAGTAACTGAACGTTTTAAATAATTTATCCATATCATACAGAAAAGACAAACACAAGAACAGACAGTTTTGGAAGCGGATTTATTTACGATTTAGTTCTAGACCTAAACGATAGAATACATTAAAATTTTCACTCGAACTTCAAAGAAATTACTCAGCAGACTGCAGAAGTCAGATCAAACTCATTCCCAAACTAAACACTTCTGATCTTTAACGTTTTTGGGTTAAACAACTTCTAATCCATCAATCCTCTGCAGAGCTGATAAAAAATAAATTCAGTTTCGGCCCAAATGTACTTTTCTATGTATATCCTTTCCAATCAAGATTAGAGCAATGGGCCCCAAGCAGCTTTCTGAGTCTCAATAAATTATCGACATCGTTCTGCAATAAATTACATCGAACATTGCATTGTATATACTGGCGTATATCATGGCATCATGACCAATTAAATCAATACACAATGTTATAAAGTAATTAAGTGCATGTAGGTACCTTTCACTGACTATCGTTCAAAATTTTATGGCAGCGTTGTTGCGAAAAACTCTTAACGAAAATCCTAGAAACTTGATTGTGCAACGCACAAATCTCCTTATGCAAAACACGTAAAAATTAAAAAATTGAAAAAGCCACAAAAACAGCTTTGCTACGGAGGAGAAAAACGGCTGCAGTCTACCCCATGAGACGAAGCAAAGCACCAACTGAGTATTCCTAAAAAAACTATTCTGGAAAATGCAATTTATACGCAAGCTTTTTATCTTCAGAATTGCGATCCAATGCAGCTCGGAAAAATGACTGAACTGAATGAGGATTATACGAGCATCAGTTGGTTAACACTATTCAATTCTTTGCTGAATCTATTATAGAAAGACCCAATTTTCTGCTTCCTTTCCTTTAGAGCAAATTTCAAAGTTCTTACTTGAAAATGTGCTGATGGTACTGAATACAACACTTCAATTGTGCCTTCTGGCGCTTGGATTCCTTGTCTGAGAACACATCAGCAAACAAACCTCATAAATGGTAAATTTTTGTTAAGATGATCTGGCGGGCTGCCCAGGATGCAAAAGTCTCCCAAGCAGATGGTGGTAATATCAGCACTGAAACAGCGCGATATTTACGCTTTTCTCAGAAAGCAGAGCTTGAAAGTAAGTCTTTACAGACAAATACAAGCTGATAAAAGTTGAAAAATAGCTTAACAATTGGGTTGGAAGCAAAACACTCGCACTCAGTTTCCTGCGGAGGAACTTCGAATACTGCTGCTTTACTCGCTTTAATGGTAGAATAGAATGCATAAGTAAATGAGTATTCCAATGGTGCAATAAATGGCTTAACAGAAGTTAAAGCATTTTTTTTACAATTTGGGGCATTTTGGGTGAAAGCCCAATATTTGTGACTTTGCACCTATTCCATGCAGATCCCCAGAAAAGGGGCATAAAAAGACTCAAATTTTACTCACCAGTCACCAGCCTTATTTGGATCAACTTCAAGGCAAGGTTTATTTATATTCTCACAGTTAATTCGCGGAAGAAAATAGTTTCTTACCATAACTTCTGCTGTGGCCATGATATCCAGAGAAGACCTGAAACAAAACCAAACACTTTAGTGGAAAGTTTAGTTTTATTATTATATTTAGTTTTATTGGAAAACATCTTATTGAACTTGCAATCTTGGTCCATTGAGGATGGAGTGGAGGAAAGGTTTTAGAAAAAGAGTTCCTGAAAGAAAAAAAATCAATATTTGGCATATTCTCCTATTTAAAAAAATATAAGCGTCTCTACCGCACAAATGGCAGACACAACTGATCAAAGGTATTATGTTTTTTTAATAATCTTTAGCTCCCTTATTCGATTCAGAAAAGTGTGATATTTTACTAGAAATGAAATAAACACAAGTCGATAAATAAATACATGAGTTAAAGACGGTAAAACTACAAACTGTTGTACGATGGTTGTACAATAATCATACAAATGTAAAATCATTGTAAACTGCCCAACAAAATCAACATTTCACTGAAAAATTTAGACTAATTTTGGACCTGCGACCAAGCAAATTTTTGCGTGATTTTACGAAAAATTGGTGCATTAGATAAAGTTTCTACGGGGTGGCAAATGCAAAAATGACAAATTTTAGGCAGTTTGGCATGTTCCTAGTTGAACAGAAATAAATATGTTTGGGTTCCAGCATCAATCGTTAAGAAAAACACATTGTTCAAAACTGTTTTCGAATTTGTTGACTAAATTAAAGCTATTTCCATTAAAAAATCACCTTTTTAGCCTTGGAGTCAGAAATGGTTTTCTCTTAAATTGATTTTAAACGAAACTCAACAGCCGAATTGATTGAAAAAATTCAATAAAGCGGGTTGCATAAATGAACCAAATGTTTGAAAGTGAACTCTTGTGAAAGTGAACATTTGATGTTCGTCTTAAGTCACCACCAAGTTTAAGCTTTAACATGAGCTCTAGCTCGCGAAAATCGGACTAATAGCATAAAGATATACGAGTATAATAGACGTATGGCTTCAAGACCAAAAGTTATTTTTTTGAGACAACTCTGTAAATAGGAAAGTGTCCGAAAGATGCAAACACAGTTTCAAGACAGTTAGCTTATCTTTAAACTTTTGATGTCGGGACCCAAAAAAACTTTATTTTTGTCCATCTAGGAGCATGCCAAACTGTCCGAAATTTTCATTTTTTTTATTTGCCACCCTGTAGAAATGGATCTATGTAGTTAATGCTTCAAACAGAACCCAAGTCGCTCGAAGCAATCAGAATGTATCAAGTTCCAAAGTTAGGACAAACTTGACTTTTTGTTATGCAGCTTATCGTCCCCTTCCCCGAATTCTGACTTGCACTAGTCCAGATAGAAAGGACTTTTTATGGTGGAAGTGAACTTGAGCTATATTTTTTAATGCTATCACTGCGGCTTAGATTATTTTAGCTCTTTCGATTTATTCCAGTTAAGTAGAAGTATCAAATAAACCAGCAAATCGAATGAAAAATCCGTAATAATATTTTCACGCCGAAATAGCGTTCTCAAACGTTTTCTGTTCATCTCATTGGGATGGTGGATCGGGAATCTGTAGTACTGAATTGTACAATACTTTTGAGAAATAGTGATTAGTAAAACAAGAAATGCATTTTCCAAAGGAAGGTTTATACTAATTGAACGGGAAAAGGAAAAATGCTAAGCTGAACAGAAGATATATCGAAGATAGAATAACCCTGTTGACACAGTTATCTGCAATATTTACTAGAATCATTACCGCAGTTCCAAATATAATTAATCACTTTTTGGCTGTTGATACTTGAACGAAATCCTACACCGCTGGGAAAGGTGGCAATTTGAAAGCGCTATTCTAGGAATCAGTGCTTTCTCTACAAAACCATACTCTCAGCCAGCAGCTCAATCTTCAGCGGTATTAGCAAAGAAATACATTTTATTTTGGATTTGTGAATATTTGTTTGGTTGAAGTAATTTCGGTTCTATGTGATTGTTGTGCCGAACCCTTTGGGCACGACACAGACTTAATACAACAAAGGAATAACTCACTAAAAAAAGGGCTTAGATGCTCGTGCCACTAAGACTTGGCACAATTTCAACGCCAAACGACTGTGGCTTTAGTTCCGAAAAAAAAAATCGGCTAAATTTGATTCATTTCGGCTGTAAAAAACAATTACAGCTGAAAATAATTTTTGCAATATACTATTCTCATTTTTACGCTGTAAAAAGCATAATTTTTTAACGAAGGGTGGAAGAACCGAAGCATAATCAAAATTGTTTCGAATGTAAACTATTTAGGTAAGTAAAACTGAAAAAATCGTCCAAATGTTACATAGAACGCAACACGCTATATTTGGAAGCTCTCACTGACCGTTTTCCAAAAAACTCATGTTTTGTGGATTATGCAGATTTTTGCCTTTGCAAATTGGGGAATGAATTTCATTATCAGGATCTGCAAAGATCTGAATGGAGTCAACAAGCTCCTTTCGGTCAGATAATTTATGCTTCAGCTGTAGTTCTCGCTTGTTTGGCATCGGAAATGGTCAAGGTGATCTTAATCGTAATTGTCCAAAATTTCACGAATGCGGCTAAACTATTTAACCATCAACTTGATTGGATTCTCACTATTCAACTCAATATGTTGAGTTTCAATTTCTGCGGTGTTTCATTTCACCGTCTTCACTTTGGCTATTGTTTTGCTCCACCAGAACAAATCGTTGAAGATGAGAGATGAGGTGACCAGATATCAACAAGTTAACACCAAAAAGGAGAAAATACATTTTTAAACGTTGTCGCAAATCCAAGATGGGCCAAGTTCATTCAGTCCACATTGGACATTCAGTAATCAATGGAAAGGTACAAGTTCTGTAGTCCTCTCAATTTCCAATAAGATTTGAGAACTTAAAAAAACAATTTTCCCAGTTCAAAGTCGTCAGTAGTGGCTTTATGCAAATTCCCCTTTACCAATAAATCTGGTATTCTCTATTTGATTAATCTAAATGGTACTATCCATGAATTTCAATCTAAATTATTGTCTGTCGATTTAATGTCTCAATAAAATTGATTGAGCCTGAATTGATAATAAGAGATTCAGTTTGTTTTAGTAAAAATGCAGCACATTTTTCGTTATTAATCGAACTCATTTTCTATTATTGCTATTTGCCTAGATATTACTTTCCATTAGGAAAATCGGGTAAATAGTGGTGATTTATTATTTTATTTAGGTAGTGACATAATATTGCACTTAATGCTCGGTTCTAAACATTTTTCTTTCTTAAGGCAAGTTATACTCTTTTACGTTGATCGGATGCAAAACCGACTTTAAATTCGCGATTAGTGCACATGCTTTAAGGCAAAGTTCACAAGTATAATCAATCCCAAATCGAACCAAATCGATGTCGTTTACCAATCCAATTGGCATAAAACCCACTCAAAAACAGCCAAAGATCCACAGTGGCTTATGATGCGATGCCAAAGGCGTATTTTACTCAAAGCCAATCTCCTTTGGCACCCAAAAGTTAGAAGCAAGTCATCACATATTAATTATGATAAAAATGTGCATACAAAATAATCAAGGGATGTAGCAGCAAATTGAACTCGCAGAGAGCGCTTGTATACAATTTGCTAATATTCCGCACTTAATAAGTATATGCGAAAATAAATCCCTACAATCCACAGTTTCAATTATTCAGATTTACGTGCAGTAAATTGCATCTATATTACGCACAAGGTCACGCATTGAAAGCCGGAATTTATTTGCCATTTCAGCAAAATGTATCAGCCCAAGAAAACCGATGCCTTCTACTATAGCTTGTTGTTTATGCGATATCTTCATTACTATCCCTCAAGAGCAAATGAGAGCAGCTGGAAAATCTATCGCATCATTTCGCTCTTTATTCGTATCCTGAATTCGTTCGTTTGGATCGAATGTGTCCTACACTTCAGCATGGCTGTTAAAGGTTAGTCTATTTTGAGACAAATTGTCTATGCTTAAATATTATAACTATTGGAAACATATGGAATACTTCATTAGGTCGGTTCACGTTTCTTGTAACCTTTGTGGCGCAAAAGATAGACTTTTAAGGATTTCACATGTTTGTTCGTTTTTAATATGTATCTTCTTACGCAATGTTTTTTTTATGTTCTTGTGCACTAGTTGATGGTAATAGTTTACAATAAGACCCAGACGAGCTTCCAGTTTGTATATTCTTGCTTCTCCCAACATAACTTCTAGAAATAGAGATCGTTCTGACTATTCCAGTGTGCATTTGTTCCTCGATCTAAAAGGACCCCCAAATATTTTTATGCCGATTTCAAAGTTTTTACTATCAATTGAAAGAGCAATAAAAACTCTTCAATATGTGAGATAACAACAATCTTACTCATTTTCGGAAAATCCGCAGTTCGAAAAAATGTCTTTGTTTTAATTTTTCACAAAAATTTCAAATGCTACCATCAAATTATTTTACACGCATTCAAACGCAAAGGAAAAAATGAACCAAACCGCAAAAACCGTATGTATAATATAACTTGTATATATATTATATATTTATATATCATAATTTGGCGTATATGGAAATTTAAATGTTTTTTCTATATTAAAAAGTGTTTTTAACAACAATTTGCAACGCAACCGATCCAATGCTGGAAGTTGAATAGGATATTTTGCAATACCTTTGCAACTTTCTTTTAGCATTAACTTAAATTAGAGACATTATTGTAGGAAGCTCAAACTCCAAACTCACATTTTGTGCTTCGGAAAATACAGTTTTCCACCAACCAACGAAATAGTATTTTTTAAAATATAATTGAGTGAAACTGAACTTTAGAATGCGTTTTTCGCTAAAAACTCGTGAGACTTTCATAAATAAATGAAATCTAAAACTGCAATTGTAGAAATTTATCGCAATTGAGTTCCAAATTTGCGCCTTGGACCACACACAGTTTATATATACACACAAGTTATATATTTGCGTTTGCAGTTTTTCGGTAAAATTGAATTTAATAGCAGGTTTAATTTTTGAAAGTTCAAACTCTACACGGCTATGTTGTGGGGTGGAAAATATAGTTGTCGGCTAACTAGCAAGATATGGATATTTTTTAATATAATTGAGCGTAAGTCGACTTTTGAGTGTCAGGTTTTCGAAAAAAGTCTTCATAGTTTTCTCCAGAAATAAATGCGATCAAACAGTTCAATTAAAAACGTTCAACGTCGCTGAATTATCATATTGCGCCTCATACTCACAGTTGTAAATTTGCTTTAAAGTAGTCTAGAAAAGTAAAGTTAAAGAAAAAGGTTACATACTTTCTTCATACATAAATGAAAGCCCAAGCTTCCAAATGAAGGAAGTTCAGCGCGGTTGACTTTCGCAGTTACGCCTTTGACTCTCACAGTTTTAACATTATCATACTTTCGCAATGTTTCATACCAATTAAGCGCAGTTCAAAACTTTGCTTTTTGAAGTTCAAAGATCCAAAAGTTTCTTCTTCATTTTAAGGTTAATCTCAGTTACAAGTAGATTTAATTACTTTTTTCAAAACTAGCCTATAACCAATTCAACCTCAATCTCATTGTAACATGTGTACTTTTAAAAAACCGATCGCCAAAAAGTCTTCTTACAGTTGACTAGTTGGAGACTGGAAAGCTCAAGCACTGAACCAAAAAATTCTTTCAGGCGCAAAGTTTAACGTTTACAAATGCATGTGCTAATTTATGAGTTACATATTTTACTCAATAGAAATTTAAGCTTCTATGCATTTGCTTTTAGCTTTAGAAAATCGCTCCTCCGCTTACAGCACACGATCAAACCTTCCATTAAAATCAACTGCAAAAACAATTAGTTGGGATCAACTGTTCTTAAATCCTTGATATTCATACTGTAAACTAAAACGCATTGATCGAATTTTGATTGATTTCTCCTGTGGTTTCCTGAAATGCGTATAATTCAGTGTTTCAATCTCAGACAATAAATTAAATTAACTCGCATCTAATAGGTGAGTGAAAGAAAAAATTGGTAAAACTTGTAACAATAGTTTAGTGAATTTTCCCAGCTAAAACCGATTTGCGCATGCTTCCACTTCGCATGTGTTTCAGCTGAATCATGGTTGACCTAAAACCCACCCCTGATTCCCAAGACATCATTCCACTTTCCAAAATCGTCACGGATATCCTGCCAGATATCGGATCAGCTTGCTGAACCAAGTTTTTCCTTCATTGACCTTCATTGAACTTGCTTAATGTCAACTTTCCTCTTGAGAATGACCTTTTTTATTGTTTTTGTGATCACTTGTAACTTTTCCCTCCTGCTGGATGGAATGCATGACATGCTGGCCTCCGCTGTTATTGGAGAAATGCTAAGGCAAAGATTAGCTCACATTACAGTCGCTGCGCAATATCCTCATCGGAACATTCTGCTGAGGCTTTTAATAACAGTCCAGTTAATAATAATAAAGTTTAATTAAAGTTCTTCCCCGTTTTTTTTTGCGAATAAACGCGCGGAGGAAGTGAGTCATGTAGCTTACAGATTAAGCTACAGAGTCCGTCCATCAGAACCAGCCAGACGCCATTAGTTTTTGGAAAAATGAGCTATCTGGAATAGCGAAAAGGTACAATCTGAATCTATATTATTTTCAACAGTACTACGTACTTTTGATGCATCCTGGTATCTTCACACATGCTTCTCCCTTAGCATCTGGCCGGTAACATTCAACACAACGAAGATAGTACCATCTCGGTTTGGCAACGGATAACTCGCCTGAATTGGTAGACAGGCTTATTTGAACGAATAGAAGAAAGAGCAGGAAAACCTTGAGGAAACTTGCGAAGCTCATAGTACGCGCTTGTCCAAGCAGCAAAATTTAAATCACCTCACACAGTTATAATATAATAGCGCCCATGGTAATTCGATTAAGTTTATATACTTACTGAAAAGAATAGAACTCGCAGTAAATACACAATAAAATTTTTTTTATGGAGGTAACACAAATACTAATCAATTCGTAGTAATAAAAATTGGGTAACACAGAGCTGTTAACGGGCAAATTAAACTAAAACAGATGCTCATGAACCAGTGGGCAATGGATGGAAGAGTGAAACTATTTGAAGAATAAGCAACAAAGACAACAACATTTTAACAATTACAGTACAAAACGAGGAGAGTGAAAACCAAGAGACAGCTGAGATGAAAATACTCCGTCGAATCAGAGTCGAGAAGCGAGGATGTGAGCACAGACTGTAATGTCAAGAACACCAATGAATGGGTAGCAAACAGGAAGAAGGAATAGAATTAGCACATAAGCAGGATGGACCAACGCAGGCTTGTGAGAATCTCTCGCGACATTGGACCCATTGGGACGAAGAGACGTTGGGCGCCCAAAGAAACGATGGAGCGACAGCCTCACGCAGCAATTGCGTAGGGGATTCGCCTAAATTCAAGAATGAAAAAGAAGAAGTACAAGGCGATATAGTTTGTTCCTCTTCATATTTGCTTATTACATTTGCTTCTTATATTTTRTCTTCACTTTCCAGCTATTTTCCTGGAGATGCAAGATTTCGATGGCAGCCCAACAACTTCTAGATATTAAATGTTCCTAATAGATTCAGCTGAAAACCGTAAGAATAAATAATCAAGAACCAATTTCCGTTGCTTTCGATTCTTAACAACTTCTTACAGTTGCTCCCCGTGACTCCCATTTACTTAGACCTGGTGGCTAGAATGTTTCGTTATATTTTTGTATGAAGAGCGTTCATATGCCTTTGGATTCCAGTCCACCGTCTTTTGAAAAATTCTCTTCAATTCAATTCTCCCTCGGCAGTATTTCTTTCCCAATACGTCCTACACGTCCATACCGTATTAATCGATGTTTTCAATGTCTTCTAAAATTGTTTCTTTCACATTCTCTGATGTGCTTATTTATCACGTGCTCCAAACTATGCTTTCGCGCGGCTCTTCTTCAAAAATCGTTCAGAGAAGAGAGGCCGTCAGATTGTTCATAGCTTATCCTTAACTCTTTGTATTAATTGTCACACTTCTGAGCCATTTAGAGCAGCTGGTTTTAATAGGGTACCTTATATTCGTTTTTCTGTGTCTTGTCTTATGTTTGCCTGCCATAATATTGAGATCAGTGCCCCACTACTTGATCTCCTTTGGTTATCCTGTTCTTTATAGCTTCCTCAGTTCGTTATGTCCTCGTCATTTTTATTCCCAGACATGTGCTTTCATCATCTCTTTTTATGTTTTGATCTTCTATCATGCTAATATTACCTTACCATCAAAATCATTTAATTTAGACGTAGCCGGTTTAATCCGAACATGTTTCAGACAATGTTCCTGTGGACATATCCGAAGACATTGTGGGCTTCACCGGTCTGGCTAATTCAATGTTCCTGTGCATTATGTTCGAATTGAACGTTAAAGAATGGTCGCGCGTCTTCTTCCACATCACTGACACATCAAAGTTTGGAATGCCCCCCAAGATGTCCCAGGTTATTGATAAATGCAATCGATTCTCGTGGATCTACTTCCTCTATTGCTGTACCGGGATTATCATCTACGGAATCATCAATATTGTCGATCCAGGTTCACAACAAGAAATTTCGTTAAGTCTTTGGTGAAATGAGGCTCTTTTAGGACCATGTGAACGGTGGAACGCTGAGCACAACATCCATGATGTTTGCAGAACTTTAACGCCGCTCTGGTGGCCTGAGGATGATATTGAGCCCGGATTAAAGACAATCATCGTCATTTGTCAACTGATTTCTTGCAGTGGGTTACAATATTCATCGCGCATGCCTCAACTCTAAAGTCTTTTGTTCAGTTTCCTATGTTCCTCCATCAGCCACGTTGACCTACATCATATGGGAGGCTGGGGAGTTGATAATCGCCAAAATTCACCATCTCAAGCAGCTCTTTGAGAGCGCTTTGGACAACGATAAACTTGAGATTAGAAGGGCCAGGCTACGGTTTTGCATTCAGTATCATCAGGATATTATCAGGTAGGTAAATCAATTTAAATTACTTTCAAAATGGGTGTTGGCTACATTATTTTGTTGTACGAAGCACTATAGAAGAACTGAACGGAGCTGCGAGGAAGGTGTGCGGTCAACTGTCCTTTGTCGCCTCAATTGTCTTCAGTTGCATTGGGACTCAAATGCTTAAAGTGCTTTTGCCACCACTTTTCTTCTTTCGCTATACATTTTTTTTAGGAATACTCCATCCATCCGATGCTCCATTTAATAGGTTATGCGATGGCAGTGTTTTTAGTGTGCCAAAATGGGCAAAAGATCCGAGACCAAGTGAGTATCCAAACAGCTAAATCTGCAAGTTTTTTATGCAACAACTCTTACATCTATAGACTTACGATATTCAGGACGCTGTCTACAAAGCCAGATGGTACGACAATATCACGTCAACTACCAAAGACTCGCAGCTTATTATGTTGCGATGCCAAAAGCCACTTTGCATGGATGCCATTCCTTTTGGAATCTTCAATTTCAGCCTTCTGCTAGTGGTGAGATAACGGATGGTAGGTGAGTGTAGTATTTGCCTTCAATGTGCTGGTTATTTGTTTTAGATTATTAAAACATCGTATTCCTACCTTACTCTGATCAATAAGACATCCTAGATTGATAGGAGTGCAGCAAATTCGCTTGATAGTAAAAGCTGCTCCTAATACCTGTTCAGAATAGCTCACAATGTGACTTGAGGAACAAGCTGACTAGGGAAAGCACAGTTTTCAGTAAATATATGCACCGAACTTGAGCAGCAACCTTTCTACATCCATTATCAACTCAGTTATTTGCAACTTAATAGAACCAGCACAGTACTTTGTTATATTTTCTCTTAATAAATTTAAGTTATGACTATGAACAGACTCTTAAATTAAACTAGTCCTTTCCCTATTTCGGCCAAAGTGTTGCTGTGTAGCAAATTTGCAAAGTTCTCGGCATATGTACTTACGTCCATTTACTGTCTTTGCAGGATGAGAAAATTATTTTTGCCTTGATATGCAGTGTTTTTAAACACCATCACATTGCTGTGAGCGTCAACAATGTTACATTAAACCTGCTTTGTGCTCCTAATTCGAAATAAACGTTCAAAACATGTTTTAACAATGTCACCGCATATGGTACTATCAAGTGCAGTTCGCCAGACATCCGGCGATTTTTGGCTATCGACTGTGCATACGATATCAGATTCACATAAAAATTATTTATACGACAAAAATAAATTCGGTGCATATCCTGCAGTCATACTTGGTAGTACACTGTATACAGGACGCGTTCGTAATACTTATCGACGATGACGACTGTTGAGTTTTAAATTAGGACGGGCGGCGTCCAGCCGATACGTGCAGGTGAATATCCCGTCGATCATTTTCATTAGATATGTATAGAGCATAATTTTTTTACGTTCCTTGTTTCTTTTCTTCTTCCTTGTCTGCTGTGGCGTTGGTTTTTGTGTGATCTTCATGTACTGCTTCTTCCAGTTCATATTTTTTCAGCCACAATTCCATTTTGGCATGTTTGTTAACAGCACCTCATCAACTTGTTACATCTTTAAGATTCAAGTTGAATCAGCATTTCCTCCTTTCGTTTATAGTTGAAGATTTTCAGTACCAGTCAAGTTATTTATTTTTACGTTATTATCTGAAAGCTTTCTGTTTTACTTCGTCTTCCTCTGATTTGTCAGTTGTATTTGTGTGATGTTCTCGTCCGGTTATTTTTTAGAAGCTTTTGTCAACTTTCAGATTTCTTCTGAATCCGCATTTTCTTTTTACTTAATAAACTTTTTCAGCATAACTATAAAATACTTATCGACCTTTTTAAGTTCAGTATTCTGGTTTTTGTGTGATCTTCATTTCTGCTTCTTCAAGCTGATCATTTACTAGCCACAATCCGATATTTTTTTGGTTGGTTAGGACCAACTCCTTAACTTGTTCCAACTTTGGGGTTTATGTTGCATCGTCCTTTCGTATGTGCGTCTTTTCCTCTGAACGATTTTTGTTTTTCTTTTTGTTCCTCTGCTTTGTACGATGTTTTTGTGTGTCTTTTTTCTTTCATCGTGCTGTCGATGCTTTATGAGCTTCAGCTCCATACTCGCGTGTTTTCTAATAACCTTTACCAATTTTCAGATTTTTTTCGAATCGATTATTTTGCTTTAGTAACAGTTGCGGTTTGGTAACAATTTATTGGATTAAATACAGAACGAAAAAAAAATTAATATAAAGTTTAGCCATTTTCCATTTTTTTCTTAAACAGCCTTTCGTTTTAGGTGCTGTAATAGTTTATCTTAATTAATCCCACACATTTTAAACATTCACATTTTCATTGCTCTCTTTCGAAGCATAACGTTCATCTTCATTTGCCAAGCGTTATTTCGCATTTTCGTCCTTTCGATTCGATTGAATCGTTTTTCAATTTGAAAGCAATTCCGTCAATAGTAACAGTATTTTAATCATTTTCGTTACAAATTACAATTAGTTTTATTGATACTATATTTTTTGAAACATTTTTGTATTCTCAACTTCCAGATTCCTCGTGAATGCGCATGTCGTTTTCTGCTTATTAATATTTTTCGGCATAATTGTCAGATACTTTCGCATTAAGTTTAGTAAAAAATTATTGGAACTAAGACAAAACTTAAAAAAACATTCGCATTTTCTTTGCTCCCTTTCTTCTGCTTCTACTGCTTTGTCAGGTGTTTTTGGGTAATCTTCTCCTACTTCTTCATGCTTTTGATAATTCATCATCTTCCAGATGTGAATTAAATCCGCATTTTTATTCTGCTTCTTAATATTTTTCGGCATTAATGTCGAAGAATGTCTTTGAAATTAGGTTCTATAACAATTTATCAGAATAAATACAGAACATTTAAAACATTCACATTTTCTTCCCTCTTCTCCTTTCGAAGTTCTTCTTTATCTTCACTTTCAAGATTTATTTTGCAGATTTTTTTTATTTCTCTGACTAACTCAAGCTGAATCTCATTTAATCGATTTTAAAATTCACCAGTCACATCCAAGTCTATGGATACTCTGTTCTATGATCCCTAAAAATCCCTTACTATTATTCAAGTTGCGATTAACAGGAACTAATCCGTCTATAGTCACTTTCTTTTAACTTTTTCGTCCTTATAATTCGGAACATTTTACTATATTTCCTGAACATTTTCTGAATTATTTATTCTTCCTTTGCTTTGTCAGCTTTTTGTGTGACCTCCTACTTATTCATGCTGTTGATGATTTTTCAGCTACAGTTCCAGACCCGCTTGTTTATAACAGATTTTCCCAACTTCCGAATTTACCTTGGATCCGCTTCTTCTTTCGTACTTATTAACGTTAATCAGCATTCTGTAAAAGCCTTTCATTTCAGATTTTGCAATAATTTATCGTAAGAAATACAGACCATCAAAAAATTCACAATTTCTTTGCTGTCTTTGAAAGCAAAGCCTTTATATTGCACCTTTTTCCGTTTCTCTTGGAATAACTCAGGTTGGACCCCATTTAATCGCTTTATAATTTTAAATCGTCCTCGAATCTATTTGTACTCTGTTATATCATTCCCAAAGAGCCCTGAAGATGGTTAGAAAAGGTTTGAAACCAGGGTCCAAGGAAAACAGTGTTTTCATTTCGGCAAACCTTTGACCGAAACCACTTTCATGCTTATATAAATTATATTTATTTACTCCTGACTAAGTCTTCGTGTTCTGTCTTCTTTATTGATTCAGCTTTTTTTCATTTTCCATGCAGAAGTCCGACGCTTTAAAGAAAATTGCTCAGATTTGCAAGTCGGATGATGGATTAGTTGACGAAATGAACACCCTGAAAACAAATACTTCCATTCTCCTCCGGGAAATTTTTTGATCTTAAAACCAGAGAAAAATAGCTAATGGCAGCTTTGACGAGGTCGCCTTATACTGCCTCTAAGGCCATTAATTCAATTCGTAAGTTGCTTTAACCATTAAAATAAAGATTCCTGAATTAAGCCGATCATAAGGCTCGTCTATAGAGACATTATTAGGATCGTGGCATGTCTTGACTACATTCATCACGTGCGGCATTATGTGTTTAATTGGATGAGTTAATTTCTTACGGAGAATAACAACCTGCCCGAAGGACCGCGAAGTAATAAATTTGATGGAAAGGCCAATTGCTTTGTAGAATTTCGCGGCGATCGCCGTTGCGTGATATGGGTGGATTGTTGGTTCAGTACCATATCGATTTGAAACTTCCTTTCAGGGTTCCCCTTAGCAACTCTGAATTACAAATTCAATAAGTTCCCTGGTTTGGAACAATCAAGAAGGAAATATACGAGCCATTAATATTCATCCGAGGAGAGGCGACTTTCTTTAAACAGAACCATCGCCAGTACCATCACGTAAACAGTTGACAAGCGGCGATATGATTTAGTTAGGTATTACTCGCTTTTTACCACCGGAAGGGCTCCTGTCCGCCGGAAGAACAAATCCATCAAAATGAAAGTCACGTTTTTATTCTCCGGATTTTGACGGGGCAATGGTAACGTTTGCACAGGGCGTTTAGTTCTCACGTTTTGATGCTGACTTTCTACAGCAAACGGAACTATTCGCCCAGTCGGTAAATCTTCCATCCATGGGAAGAGATAACACCCTGTAATACGTGGCTCACGAAAAACATGTCGGTAGTCTGCGGAAAAACGTATGTAAGTAATTAAAAGTAAACGTATTTTCTAATTAATATCAGGTTGTAGTTTTTATCCGTTTCTGGGATATATTTCTTCATTTGCAGCACCGCAAGACGTGGACGTGTTGACCTGTTGAAAAGTGGGCAATTATTGCCTCAATCTCCTCTTAGCTATCTGAATACATCGAGTTTGATAAAATGAGCTTATACGTAATATACGGAATAATATTATTTGCAAAACTAAGCTTTCATCAGACAAAATAAATGTATTCCTTTTGGAGAAACAGTGTATTCCTTCTGGAGAAACAGTAATATTTCCCGAAGATTCCCTCTCATTCCCAATTAAGACCAGCGAATGTAACAAATTGATAAAGGGGAATAGCCTGTTTATGATTTGAGCGCCGAACGGGCTGCTCAAAAAAATATCTGAATTGAAGTAAAATTATAGGACTTTTGAAAAATTGGATTTAATTTCTGAGTAACTCTAGCACAAGAGATACTATTGTATGTGGCCCCAGATTTCCTCATTTAGCATTTATTGAATAGTGTGTTTTCACTTTTTTTAAATGTTGATATATAGAAAGTATGTATGGCAAACATTACACTGATATAATATTTTTTGCAAAAAAAAGTCTCCATAATAATTTTAAAGCAAATTTAAAAATCAGAATCCGTATCGTCGGTTGCCTATCCCGATTGTGACGTAGCAGGTCATATCAACAAAGTGTCTCGTGTTTATTTTGTTGTTTTTGCAGCTTTGTTTTATTATTTAAGATATTGTGATTATCATTATTTTATTCATTATCAATATTATCTTGCATAATGGAAAATAGTGACATGTATGGATAGCAAGAATAGGGAGAGAACAATGGTCGCCCCCGTATGGTCTTGGAAGATAAACCAAGGCTGGCGTGGGCAGGGGTGCGTTCCTGAAGGAGATCTATCATCTATTGGGAACAGAGATGAATATCTACTCGCTAACCTTTAATTTATACTTATTATTATCAAACTCATTGGGACTCATTCCTCTGAAGGTATGCAAACCGCTCTTCACTCCATCAGTTTTTATTACTTCTAGTTTATATTACTGGAACCTTTGGATCTCAAATCACACCTAAACTGTAAACGAAAATTTTCAGATAAAAGCTTTAATAGAACTATTCTAGTATTTGAACTTTTGTTTTATACAAAGCCCATTCCTCCGTTCGAGACCTCGAACTTACTCTTACTCATTGCTTAGCATTGTTCCCTTCAATATGGCTTCAACAATCAAACATGTTCAGTTGCATGCAGTATAACTTTCTTTTAAAAATTGCACTTTCCCACTGGATAAATGGTGTCACATGTCTTGAAATTGGGTGTTGAGTCATTAACTTTTAAAGAGCACAATTTTAAAACTAACCACAGTACACAATAAGGTTGATCTATTGGGGGTTCATATTTTTTTATTAAAATTTGTAGGAATGCGTTTTAGGTGTAAAAGTACATTTTCCAAAGCAAATACTTTCGAAAAATAAACTCACTTTTACAATTAAATTACCTACGAATTTGACAAAAAGTCTGTTTGTAACCGGTTTTAATTGCATTTAAAATGTGGAACTCGTAGAAATCTACATTCAAAGAAAAAATCTATATTCAGATAAACGAGAAAATAAAATAGAATTAGGAAACTGTCGTCCACTTTATATTAAATATATTTATACTGATAACCTTGCACCGCTTCTGATAGATAAAAGAAGCAATTAAATAATTGTTAATAATAAGCGAAATACAAACGGTATGATCAGAAAAAACAAAAAATACATTACGGAAATCGAAGAAGCAATAGAAGAGCAAAAATATATCTGATTTTAAAACTCATGTGAATATATAATCTGATTGAAAAATTCTAATCCATCCAAGGTTCGAGTCATTTCACTAACTCCTATCAAACAATTCCGATAGTTTTGCAGTAAAGAAAATAGAAAGTAAGTGGTATAAACGTGGCCGATGATCGTTGTGATAGAAATCCAAATAACTGCAGGCCTGAAACTATACATTGTAGTGTAGTACCGGCCGACAATAAATCTAGTTGTGCAGCAAAACTTGAATCGTCCAGACTTTTCAATAAATCTATTTCATAGTTCCGAGAAGTTGAATAAGTGCAAAAGGCCTATTACTCAAGCGTATAATATAAACTTATTGTAGAACACTGAACGTGTACATGAATAATGTCCATCGCACCATGTAATTAAAAACAAAATGCACGCATGGTACCATCGACCACGTTCGCCGATCGGTACCATTACGGCAGTGGCGCGACTGTTCGCCAATTTTTTTTCTAAACTAAAACCGATTTTTCAAGTGCTCCTAATCGATTGGTTCCAATTTTCGGTCCAGAATTTCACATATCTTTAGACTTGTACAAGCTTTAGACTACTTTACTGTAATTTAAAGAAATGCCTTTCTTTCAAAGATGCCCAAAATATTGAAATTCATATTTGCAGTTACTTTTAACATGTATTCAACTAAATGCTCCGACACACGCCACTGGAACTAATAACAGAGCGAGATCTTTATGGAGCAGCGTCGATTCCCATGGACATTATATAGAAATTATGGTGTTTTTTGCTTGATTTTTTTCAAACTACACTCATAAAACTGGCAGCACGAAGACAATATGGAACTTCATTCACGCAGATCTAATGTGAGGTTTCGAAGAAATGGCACATCACCATCGGCGTCCAGAGGATACAAACACATTTTTCATTGAAATTATATCAATCTTACTTCATAACTTGAGCATTAGAAAAATGTACTTTTATGGCAAACATACGTTCCACGTAAAATATAAAGGAGGGGCACGTTCTTATCTGGCTGGAAACTGGAACAGTTTAATAAATATTGCAGATGTTGCTTCCTTCAATATGCTTAATTTTCTCTTTAAGTACATTTTTTAAAAATATGGGTAACTGATTTTTCTTTTCATTTCTAATCAATCACCCCCTGACCTTATTATGCAATGCAATTTTTAATTTGCCCGGTTAAGTTTGCTGTACCTATACTATTTGGAATGAAACATTTTGCTATACGTTGCTGCATTAATCAAAGAGTTTTAAGCTTTTTTAAATCTACTTCCCTTTCATACACACCATCACAAACATATTTTCTTAAATTTTAATTTAGGTAATTGGCCTTCTTTTCTATTTTTTAAAAAGCACATCAGCATTATTTTTTACAATGCTAATTAATTTGTCCGGTTAAAATTGCTGTAAACTATTTTGTAATAGACCCTTGCAACAATATTTGTTTCGTTCTTTTAGCTCAAATTAAAAAAAAAATGCGTATTTTGTGCTTTTCACTTTCAGTTTTTAGTTACGCATTAATCAAGATGCATTAACCGTTCTTAAAGATGCTTCACTTTCTCCTTAAATACGTTTTTTTATATCTTAAATTAAGGTTACTGTCCTTCTATTCTACTTCTAATTAATCGCTTTTCGACTCTTCATTGCTTCATACTTTGTAATAGTTAATTTATCCGCTTAGCTGTAAACTATTTCATAAAAGATCTGTGCCAAAACATTGTTCTTTCTTTTAGTGCTAATTTTTTAGCATGATTATTGATCTATCCATTTACTGTACGTTTGGTGCTTTCGAACTTCCAATTTTAACATACCCATTATTGAAGGAGTATTAAGTTTTCTTCAATATGCTTCACATATGTCTTATTTAAAATCTTAATTTAAGCCACTGTCCTTCTTTTCTATTGCTTTTCAAGCACCGCTTCAATTTTTTGTATTATGCGACTTATTCCGCTTTTTATTGCTTTAGTTTTTGCTTTTTATTTGCAGTTATTCCCACTTTCGGTTGCCTTTAGATGTTGTTTTGCACAAAAGTATGTTTTGGTGTCGTGACAATGTGTTTTAATAAAATTTTCAACATTTCGCGCTCCTTAAATTTATTAATATTGCGTTTCCTTTCTCTTAAATTTTTTATTTATTTTTCAGTTAAACTGTTAATTTTGCGATTGAATTATTTCCCTGACTATTTACTTATACATATTTGGATTCTCACTGATTTATGCTAACAAATTATTGCCTTAATTCTCCTTGTTAGGTTTATATCTCGCATTAATTGCTTCAATTTCCGTTTCGTTTTGGGTAGTTATTGTAACTTTTTATTCAACGCCCTTCACATTTTTACCAACAATTCCTTTGCTTTGTTCGGTGTGTGTAAATTACTCTTCATTTTTTGAAATTGTAGTTTATCATCTGCACCACCCCTTCAAATTTAATTTTAAGTTTGCCCTTACCCTAGTGCATGCTGTGCATCAGATCTTAAAAAAAAATTAATTTTAAAAATGATTGACGTGTTCCTTTGATGTGTCGTGTTCATTTTCATTTGTCTTTATTATTTACATCAGATTCTACATTAGAAACCTCTGCTCTGAATCTAATTTTATCAACCATGGTCTCCTTAAATTCAAGATCTTAATCTCTTTGCCAAACTGTCTTGCTCCCACCTGCCAGTCATTTTTTTTGTCTGCTTTACTACCGTGCTTTGGCAGGTTTTCTGCCGTTGTTTTTTTTGTTCTTTGGCGCTTTTGGCTTTATTTGATCTATAACTATATATGTAGTGTTTTATGTAACTTTGCATGGTACTTTGCCCTTTGGAATCCAGTGAAACGAATTATTTCCGATACAAAATTATGATGATCGATCTGTTTATCCATTTCGACCATTTGAACTGAGACATTTTATTATTCATTAAATTGTGTTTTCTCTCTAAAAGTAGCAGTTTTCAAATTTTAAACAATCACGCGGCAGTGAAGATTTTTTATAGATAAGTTCTATATTGTTGAGGCGGATTCATTTTTTTACAAACTTCTTTTTGGGTATTTTGCCTCAAAAATTCTTGTCTTAAAAAAAAGACAGAATTTCCTCACGTCTTTTATTACAGATTGATAAATAGTGCTCCTATTT
>NW_026019116.1:2944632-2972551 GCF_020466585.1 Dendroctonus ponderosae
TAAAAAAAGTTTTTTTATGTTTTCATAAAAAAAGTGACGATAAACTTTGTTTTATTTGTAGGTGTTCTTAACCGTATCAGATCAACTGCCTCAATGCCGAAACATTTAAAAGCACCGGATGGTACTTAGTCGTGCCCGCATCAATTACTCCCAACTACTCCGAGGTACCATATCAAAGCGGCAAAATGCTGTTCGGATGGTACCGCTCGGCAGTTCTAGTAACATTTAGACCGTTCATGTTAACAAAACTGTAGTGCTCTATCTGGCAGCCAACCGACAACCTATGGCACTTCGATGCATTAAATCGCGGTTCTGGGAATGGGTACCGGGTGCACATGAGAACTACCTTGCCGTACAAGTAGGAAAATTTGCATTTTGTCAGTTAATTTTGGGGTTGTTTTACCATTTTTCTAATTTAGAACAATTAGTTCTTCCAACCATTAGCACAGTAACAAGTCTACATTCTGATCAAGCCCCCGGCCTTTGCAGGCATAAACTTTCAAATTTGAAATGGATTTTTGATGCAATAGCTGAATGACTTCATGAAGTCAGAAAAATCAAATTTTTACACAAACATTTCCAAGCCAACAAATGGGCGATTAGAAAGCCAGGTGAACCATTTAGGATTATTATTTAATCTGTCGTTTTGATAAAGTCCCTGTTCACAATTTATATGAATAATTTTTCGAAAAACTCGAACAAGCAAATTTTCTCAGATGAATGAAACTGTGGGGCTTTCCCCCGTATAATCGATCCATCGTATCAAACTTCAAGACGCAGATCGTTTACGTACTTTTACTACCTTTGCTCGTACTACCATCGGGCACTTAGCTCTACATTTACCAGCTTAATGGTACCATACGTTGCTTTTTACAAACTGTTATGGGATCCTTCGGCTTTTGTCTGCATTTTATGGGTATCTAATCTTTACTGGTTTTGGACATACGACCTCGGCTCACAGGAGAGATTTCTCCATTGAAATGGGAATAGAGAGGATTCGGACTCGAGCGCCACTTCATTGATATTTTAGTTAGAAATTTTGTGTGTAAGTTTTCTTGCAACGAACAGATAAATTAAAATATATTTATTAATTATAGAAAGAAAATAATCATCAAAGAACTGGACCATATTATAAAGAAACATGGCACCCGCATGTTAGTTCTGCCTGAGATAAATGGAAACATTTATTAAGCAACTCCAAAAGCACCTGCATGTAATTTAGAATTGTTTTGTTACTTACTATATTTTTTTAATTATCCATTTCATTAGATATAATATATTTACTTTGCCATTTGCCATCCAATATAACTGCATATTTTTCAAGCAACGTTTCAAAACGGATTATTTAACAAAACACACACACAGAGATAACCAAATTTCCTGAAATCGACTAATGAGGCTGATGAAACTTTATCCTCATCCTCATATTTTCCGTTGATTATCTATTATGGATTATGATAATCTAAATTACATTTTTACCAAAAATTGTCGTCAAATCATCCAAAGCTTATTTTCCTCAATGTTGCTTCTTGATTTTCTATTTGCTTTTATGGTGTCTGCATTGTGTTTGAAAATTCGTTCTGGTTTTATTCAATATTACTCTGTATTTATGCTACTCATGATGTCTCGTTAGGGAAGGTAATTCGATRTATTTGTATTTGATACTTTGCTGTACATTTCAAGCATTGAGGAGCGCAATTTAAAACCTAACCCTKAATGGTTATGAASAAATGTCTGCCAAGCATGGCAGGCGCTGTGTTTTTTCGTAAAGTATTCATAAGAATTATTTTTTTTTAATTCTTTCTGAGCGTTGATTTGTCACAGAAAATAATCGCGAAGGGACCGCACCCGCATGTCAACTTGAAGATGAAATCAACACATTGACCAACTTTCTGTAAGGAGAAAAAGGTTTGCAATAAATGCAAAAGTGCCTTAAGCAACTCGAAGTTCACCTACTGACAATTTTAAATTTTATTGTTATTTACGTTTAATTTTTTAACTATTTATTTCATTAGATATAATTTAGTTACCATGCTCCTTACAAGCCAATATAAATGTAGATGTTGTTTCGATTTAATAATAATTTAACATTCTAACAACTTCCAAATGAAACGGCGATTTCTAAAATTGGTTACTTGAACAAATCACTCACAAAAATATTTAAATTTTATAAAAGCGACTAGTGAAGAAATGAAACTTTATCCTAATTTATCCGATTCACTGTTCCGTTAGTTTCAGTTTAGGACATGTAAACGAACAGTTGGTTTTTTAATGCTCTTAATTATATATTTTTTTTAAGTTTATAGCAACACAATGGCTTTTTTAATTTATGTGTTCTCTTGCGTCTAACATTGCTGCTGAAGAGTTATTTGTAATTTTGCCTGAATGCCTCTAAATTAGATCTAATTTCATCTATTCGTACCTCATATTTGTGCTATTTATCTAGTGTTTTGAAGGAAGGTTAACTTAACGTATTTTTCGCATTGTTATATATTTTAACTATTGAAGAATGCATTTGCAAAACTAACCAATAATGATTGCCAACAAATATATGTCCAGATTCATGATGTGCATTTTCATAAATTATTGGTAGAAACTCATTTTTTCCAAAGAGACACCTTGGGTGGTTTTGAGCTAATCTTTCAATGCTTTATTTGTAACGTTCAACATGATAATGATTTGCCGAATGACGATTTTTCCATAATAGTTATTTTTAAAATGAGCCCCTAAATTATAAGGATTTCAGCTAAATCAGACCGTGTGCTTTAAAACCGATTAGTGCAAGTAAGAAATGTATGAGGAAGAACAAGTAAAAGTAACGAACTCCAAATCAACTCTCGACTAGCATTAATAAACAATCGATGCAAACAGCAGGCCCCAACCTAAGATGCGTCCAAACAAGGAAAATAATAGACCGCCGATTAAAATAAGTCGTAAATTAGAATAATCAAGCATGATTCATATTTCTAAAGCAATTTCCTCCTATTTCGACATGAAAATCGCACAGAATCGCAGATGGAGATGTGGGTTGTCGATGGGTGGCGGAATCGTATTGTTTGATGCATGTGCAATACCATCCTGACCTTCGCGAAGGCACAGTACGACAGAACCATCTCGAGCAGCGGAAGGAAGTGAAGGTGGGCTAAGACAGGCTTGGTTCACATTGACCAAGACTCGAACGAAAACTGTTTGAACCATGTTTCAGACGTCGTTTCTGAACGCTGTCGATTTGAATATGACCCCCAATTTGTCCATGTCCCTGTAACGTCAATTCGAATGGCACAGCCATTATGCATATCGATGATATATGGTTGTGAATTGGAAATTCGAAAAAATATCGATCATGTCCGAGTCGATATCGTAACCTGCACAGTAGGAGGATCGGGCGATATGATATATTTTGATGGGCTTATATGGGTATCCATCTGTTGGAACGGCATGTGATGGCTGCACAGTTGGCAAATCCGAAATGGAGGTGTGAATAATTGTGATGTCAGGCTGTTGGCCAAGAAATAGAAACATCCCTATAAGGCAATCGAATATTTTGCTAATTACTGGTGTTAATATGTTGCAGCTTATTAGGGTTTCTATTTGTTGGAAGCAAAACTCCTTCTGGCGACCTTCCTTTGACTAACTACTCAAAGAATGTTTTGTAACGAATTTTCTGTTTTTTAAGGAAGTTGAATTTTGAAACAAAAATATGGAATTTCCAGAAAATATATCAAACGACGAGTTGAAGAACAAAATTAAAAAATATGCCAACTGAAACTACTTTTAGCTTTTAATCATCTTCAATTATAAAAATCTATTTTCCTTGCCTTATTTCATAGTTTCATTATGTGCAGGAAATGTTTTCACCAATTTCTGGTCTTCTACAACAGATATTTTTAAATTGCCTTAATATGCGGTGTCGTCTTGGTGTTGCAAAATAGTTCGGAAATATTTGGTAATATTTGGAAAGCAGAGAACGGAATTAGAATCTGCAGTTATACACCACAAAATCCGGAAATTGAGATCGATATTAACGTTATTATATCACAATCCTGGTGTATACATCACGGATGAATGTGACATAATTGGGTGGTGATGCGTCTCAAGCAGCCTCGCCTGCCCAAATGTGAACATCACCTGCATAAGGTGCCCCCTGCAAGTCGAAGTACTTTATAGATTTCCAGCGGCCAACGACCATCGAATGGTAAGAGCAACTATAGAAATGCGCATCGACAGGAAAAGATGTAAAAGGATGAAAACCCGAAAAATATGGCATGGAATCAGCAAACAGACGCTAAAAAATTTGAAAATTACATATGTACGACCCTGAGAAACGAGCAAGCAACGAACGGCATAAATGATCTGAACAAGAAAACTGTAAGCACGGTGAAGGAAGCAAAGGATGAGTTCTGCCCAAAAACTGAAAACGAACAACAGAAAATCAGTACAGACAAACGCAAAAATGGAACAGAGAATAGGAATGAGGAGCGACAAAAATGCAAACGAGGATACTATTAGGAAATTAAATAAGGATATCTCTAAATCCATAACGAGAGATATAAGGTAATTAGGAGGAAATTTTCAAATGAAAAAGGAGATTCACATTCCCGACAGCACTATGGAGGAAATACATAAAACACCTAGAAATACTAAAAGCAACAAATCTCTAGGAGAATGTACCGGTATGACACCAGAGATGATAAAAATGGATGGGAAGATGCTAATACAAAACATCCAAATCCATAAGCATTTTTAATCTTTATCTTCCCAGTCGAAACATCCCAGATGAATGACTGATGAACATGAACAACATGAGCTCAATAACGATTCGTCTTCTATTAGTCTCCTAAGTCAACTGTATAAGCTCTATACCCGAATCCTTGCAAACAAGTTGGAATGGCACAAACGAACACCTTTCCTCGAGTATAATCGACCATTTCCGCAAGACTTTCGATACCGTGGAACTTCCCGCAATTCTTGCGCCATTACAGGAGTGGAAAACTGTTCATAGATACTATGATATAATCAAACATATCTACACAGAGGCAACAACGACCGCACATCTTCACTCCACCTCTAACAAAATATGAATAAAACGGGGAGTCAGGCAGGGAGATGAACTTTCTCGGGAGTAATAAATGCGTGTAGAGAAAATCTCTGTACTTTTGCAGGCGAAAACAAATTTTGTTATAATGAACACGTTCCGACATGCCAGCGCGCAGATTGTACACCTGCCTGGAAAGCACCAAAAGATGGAAAATATGATACAATCATACGAAACCAAATCGACTACATAATGGTTAATCAAAGATATAGAAGCAGCTGTAAGATGGCCAAACCTTATCCGGGAGCCGACATAGATTCTGATCACAATTTATTGGTACAATGAAAGAAACTGAAAGCAAAACAAAGCACAACCACTTATGATGGAAAAAAGAAATCAATGAACCAGAGGTAAGAACTCAGGCCATGAGCCTAATAAGTATCGCCTTACGGGATGTAAAAAACAGCTCAGGGGTCGAGGAAAAATAAGATAAAATAGTCACAGTCACAAAGACATTAAATAAAGAAATACTAATAGCAAATATGGAAACGAGAAAACTCTGGGTGACTGTAGAGATACTGAAATTGATGGAAGAGAGGAAGAGCAAAATAAATAATGGCACGAACAGATATAGATCAATTAACAACCAGATTAGGAGAGATCAGAGAAGCAAAAGAACAAAAACTCAAAGACTCAAAGTGCAAAGAGATTGAAATAACACATTCAAAGCACGACACATTTGGTGTATATAAGAAGATCAAGGAAATAACAGGAAAATTTAAGAACAAATCCATAGGTAAAATGGAAAATAAACAAGGCGAAAAAATTGTAGACATCGAACAAATAAAATCAACATGGAAGGATTACGTGAAATAATTGTTCTCAGACGCAAGAACAGAACAACAAATAACAAACACCATAACAGGACCGGACATCCTTTTAGACGAAATTGAGGCAGCAAGGATGGAAAGGCGGCTGGTACAGATGAGGTGCAGTCAGAGATTGTAAAACTTTTCGATGGGGATATCATATTCTACTTTGAAGAATCAGTAAAATATCATGGGTGGACAAAATATATATCAAACACCTGAATAGTCCAAACACTAAATAAAGAAAAAGAAATAATATATAAAGTAAAACGCAGGAGATTTGAATATCTGGGGCACATCATGAGAAACGGAACCAAATACAAACTACTAAAAAGCATCTTACAGGGTAAAGTGCAGGGCAAGGGAAGCGTTGGAAGGCAACGAATGTCCTGGCTGAAGAACTTGAGAACCTGGATTGAAACATCCACCACGGGACTATCTACACAGTATAACAAATAAAATTATCATTGCTAAAATGATGAAGAAATCTAACACAATGTTCCCTACTTCATCTACCCGGATGTATGATTTTTGCCTTCCGACCAGCTCCAGTAAACTCTTTTGCCTTTTTATGCCCGTTATAGGAATTGTGCAGTGTGCAGATTTAATAATTTGGTGCATTTCTGAACTTCTTTATATTTTCATCTGTACTTTTAGGTCCCTTCTCTGATCCCTAAGCATCAATATATCATTAGTCATCCAATTATTTCGATTTTGTTTCTCAAGGTTACATATGTTTTGTCCAAAGTCCCCTAATAGCTGATTTAAGAGTTTGTTCCATGTTAATTTAATCAATTTTTCATTCACATCCTGGTACACCAGTAATCTAATTTTGCAGCTTCGTAGTCTATCAACTTATATCTGCAACTTTTCTCCTAAGTATACAAATCTGTTCTTCATCATTTTATGCGGTGAAATGCATCAAAGTCGAATGCAAAAAACACGTCGCATAAGTATTTCCTGGTCATGCTGAATGTTTAGCGTGAAACATTAAATTGTAAGCGTGTTACCGACCAAAAAATTCGCAAAACTACACAATACGAACGTAGTTATTGAATAACAACCGTAACAGCGTGATGTTCAATATTCGATATTGGGAAAATTAATGATGATCAATGTCGGGGCGGGAAGAAATGTCAGTTTTGTTGATTATTCTCAACCGATACCAACACTAAACACACACCTTCCACCCAGGTACAATATTTCAATTTGTGCCGGGTTATCTAGATCGTTGGGCTGTTGTGCGAACCGCACCATTTAATCCTTAACGATTTTTGACTTTGCAAAGCAATTATTTGATGCGAAAATATCAGCAGCATCATCATCATCATCAACAACACCGAAACGTAATTAATATTGAACCGGAATATTTATGGCTTGAATAGTGCTTTTTAAATTATTATGCGTGCTTTAACATACAATAACTCAAATCCATATATATCGAAGGCTTTTGTCCGGGCTGCGCAACATCATTATCTTGTAAGCAATTTCTAATGACATTACTTATTGTGAAACGTGTATTTTATTGTATATTTCTCGATTTTTCTCGTTTGAAAAGCCACGACGCTTCGTGATTTTTCATTGGGTGAGTCGCCGAGCAATAATAAATATTATTTTAATATCATTTCATCAGTAACCTACATTTTGTAATAACGTGTTTGAGGTGAGGAATCGATTAAATGAAGAACTCTGATACTAAAACGGCCGAAGAAAACTGCCTGACTGAGGCTTCGTTCTCATTTTCAATTTCGAGCAAATAATCTGAATCCATTTCTGAATCGCGATATGTCTCGTCACCCAACACAAAATCCCACCCACATTTTGACCCGTGTGGGACACGCCGCAGGAGAATCCAAACAAATGAATAAGGTACTGCCAGTGGCGCACTTCAATAAATAGTCGTAAATCATCTTATCAAAAACTTCACATTTTGCTATCAGCATAATTATAAATATAACAAAATTACATTTATCAGTACATATATCAATAATGAAAATAGTTCCTAGTAGAGTCACAATCGTGCAGATGATGCAGTATGCAGTGAGTCTTTATATTTTCATTTTTATATTCCTTTAGTGCAAAATGCAAGATAATTTTAGTAAAATAATAAAGTAAACCAGAGTACAAGAAAATAAAAATACATACAGAGGATTTCAGTAATTCAAACTTGTAAAATCGAATATCTCATATCAGCAATTTTCCTTTATTTTTCCACTCTTTCACTTAACTGTTTTCCAATATTTCGCGTGTTTTTTCTATACTGCTCAGTTTTTTCGCCTGCATGTGTTGTGCTGTTTTTCGCCTGCTGTGCAAAAGACTAGAATAACTTACTACGGAAAAACTCAATAGAATTAAGTAAAAATATGCAGCATTTTAGATCAGCGTTTTAGATTAGATACTTTGTTGATTTCTTAACTTAATTTTTGGTTACCAGTTAATTTTCACTGCTTAGTTTGTTTACGAGATTGTTTTAAGCTATTCGTTAGATAGTTGTTCGTATTATCTGTTTGCATTGTTGCATTGTGGATCAAAGGAACACAAAAATCGACAAGCAGGGGAAGAAACTAGTATGAAATCAAAAAATTTTATATCTGAGAGCAGTTATTGAAACTATTGCTCACTTTATTCGTTAAATTTTATCAATATTAATTTTCAGTGTTCTGTCTGTTTGCTCGTTGGTTTGATGTTTGCATTTTGTGGATGGATCTTTTTGTATTGTTTCATTGTGGCGAAAATGAATAGGAAAATTAACACAAAGAATCTTTAAGGTTACTAGATCAGATCAGCAATTTTAGTTAATTTCACCATTTTATTACTTAACATTCATATCTTGCTTAATTTTCATCTTTGCATGTCAGTTTTAGACAGTAGTACAAGTAGACAAGAAGTACAACAGAGAAACTCAATAATTTTAACTTAAAAAAACCTTAATTTTTTCCCATTCTTTAACTTTCAGTACTGCTGTCTAGTATCCATTTATTTGCTAGTATTGTTGAGTTTAATTGCGCTCATTCAAATAATATTATTGCTTATGACTTTTTTGATTTTGAGCATTTTTAAACAGCGTTTTTGGTTAACTATTATTTGAAATTTCATTATTCTTATGGCAGTTATTTTTTAAGTTTTGCTTTGTTGTCTGACAAAATTAAGTCATGTTTCTTCTCATTTCGGTRGATKTTGTAAAATATTTTGTAACGAAKTTACAAGCAGGCCCCGTACAAAATGCTACTTTTATAACATCTTATAAGCTAAGATAAACTTTGTGGCATRAAACTGAAGGAGAAGAGAACTAGAAAATTGAGCACAACAAGAAACTTAAAGCASAAAAGTTAAAGCACAGATATCCTGATTGGTTTTCTGAAACTGTTGTRTTKATGACATTGATATTAGGTTTTATAAATTAACATTTTTTTCTCTGTTTACTTGCCATTTTACTTTTTTAAATAATATTTTATTTCCGTTTTGAWAAAGCTCTTGATAACWWRTYATGTTCTTCCTTCCAATGCGATTAGCTGCAAAATGCGATATTAATTAAAATTAACAATGTTTTTGTTGCTCTCTGCCAAAATTCAGTTAAAAAATGGAAAYACCAAAAATTCYGCGAAAAATAAAAAACACACACAGAAAAAAAATAATTGAGTAAAACTAACCAAACTGTTTTTGTTTAATTTGTTAACTACCTGACRACTGATTTCCTCTAATGAATGAACTAATGACTAAATTCGCCATTATTTAGTTGCAACTTTTTTGTTATCAAYTCAKCCACGTATTTTCTGGTTGGTTTTAATTATTCATTTTATTTGCCTTGTAAGAACTGCTTAATTATTTTAATATTCTTCATTGGAATGTTTGAAGCAATCAGTTTTGTTGTGTTGAAGTGCTTATTTTTCGATTTACGTTTTAATTTATTTTAAACTCTTCTAATACTATGAAGAGTTAGACTTGAAACATTTCCGAAGTCAGTTTCACAGTCAGGGACGAGCACATATCGAGCAGCAAAATAAGATGTGGTAAAAACTATCAATTATTTACAATACAGATCAAGGCAAAGAAGACGCTACATATAGCTTTTATACATGAAAATAGCCGCAGATTGAGAGCCAAAAACGAAACGCTAACGGTGAGCTGAGATTTGTTAAATTCGGGACGGCACTGATTTCAAGAGGATTCTATCAAGGTGCGCCTTTAAAAAAATCTAACACGATAGAGTTATTATGTTCCTTATTGCTGTATATAGGATTGTAGGCAAACCAGCGATGGATTAGACAGATTATGTTTCTTGTAGGTTTGTAAGGATGTCACCTTTTGGGAGGCATAATTTTTTAGAATGATTGCACTTGCGCTAGTGCCCGAATATGTTAATCCATACCTACAGCAAGACAGAACGAATCGAACAGACGCAATTAATTTCGACGGTTTTATTTTCTGGCCACCGATTCGACCAGATCTAAACATCGTCGACCGTTGGGCCTCCGCTTACTCTGATAATTTCAATTGTAAACGACATACGCGACGTTATGACCGCGTCATAAATCCGAACAAAAGAAGACTTATGACGGAATGGATGCCCGCTCGTGGACAATAAAAGAAGGCATTGTATGCCATAAAAGGGCTACGATTACAAATGTCGTGAGCTACTGGGTGGCATCGTCCCGATAGGTAATAACGCCAAATTATCGATCGTAATATCGACCATTTTTCTGCCATCTAAATCCATAATGTGAGTTAATCGGACCAGTTTTACTCATTTGGCTTCTCTCTGTCATTAAAGTTACGAATTGATCGGGTTTTCTTCCATCGATACCAGCCGTTAGTCAATCAGACTTACCAGTTGATCAAACAAATCAAATCAAACTGAGAAAACAAGAATCAGTTTGTATCTGAAACCTGACAAAAAGATAGGAAAATAAACAAAATTGACAGAGTTGGTAGGTAAGGAACTGCGGGAGTAATAAATGTTAGATCATCTGGCGGTATGCGGATGATGCTCTTATCATAGCATCCCAGTGACCTGAATTTGAATATTTTCGGGAAAAGCTCAATATGGAGAAACTATTAAATTACACTATAATGGATGTACAATATTTGATGCTTCAACTAAAAACTCATTGGTAAACTCGAAAAGTAGTTTATAGAAGTGAAAGAAAAGATCCAAGATCGGCAAGTTTTTATCGTTTTTATTGCTTCGAGTATTCTGGTTTTCAAGAACCAGCATTAAATTCGCCAAGTTGACACTGTCGGCGGTATACAACACGAGGCGGGTACGGCACGAACCCGATCTGGTTCCGAAATTAAAAAAGGCTTTACTCCAATATCAGCACCCATTAATTAGCTAAGTTATGGTTCGGGTAACAAAACGAATATTTACGATATCTGTCTCTTAAAGCGGGCGGATTTTTTAATAAAACCATTAAAGAGCGGAGTTTATGTCCGCTTGTCCGGTTCAAGTGTTAAACCCGGTCATTTCGTGTGGAGTTTTCTGAAAATTCGCTAAACGCTATTAAACAGCTTTTATTATTTATTCGCGAACTTTTATTCGCCCCATTGATGTTGGCCAATGACGCGTACAACCTGCTCATTGTTGTCGCATCGAATTTAAAGATAACTCATGGTAAAGAAGCCATAAAGCATATCTTTTAAATCATCGTGGCACCTATCCTTTGGTGGCCTCAAGATCATTTGTCATTATTGCAAAGGAAACCAGCCTTTGAATCGAGGACGCTAAAATACTCTGATATGTTTCAGCATGTAGTTTGCTCTTGCAAAGCGCAAATTCTACATCCAAAGTCAGACAAAAAATTTGCTCATAAACATCCACGGAGCTTTTCAAATCAACTCGTATTATGAGTGTTTAATGGCATCTAGTAAACTGAATTGCTTTGCAATAAAAAAGTACTTACTTGATGGCAGCATCAAGACCCATTAAGAGAAGATATTGGGTTTGGCTCACATTAAAAGGAATACAACCAAGGTATGTAGCAATCTGATGGAGAATGCATGGAAATCGTTAAAATGGCAGTGTTTTCGGTTTATGGCTGCTGGATGGCATTGAACACGTGGAAGTATTCAGTGAAGAGTTTGCTTAGATTCATCCAACCAAATATTTTCAGATTCGAGAAAAAAGGGGCGGAGTTTAGCGCGTAGGAATATCACATGACATGTGATCACAGCAGTATAGATATCTCCATACCCGCGGAGGCCAAAGATTCTCCGTCTCCACAGGAAAAGTTTAATTTGTACTCAACTTGACAAAAACCAATAGGTTCAAAACCGGTCTGAATCTGAATAATCATTCCATGTGACATGCACAAAAGCTTGTACTTGTAGCATGCTTTTATCATTGACTAATCAACCAACAACCTTGCTCAAGCTCCATGTGACTTCTATATCAAACTTCTGACAAAACAAGGAAAAGAACAAAGAACGTACATAAATCAACAGACTTCAAACATGTACACCGAATCATAACTCATATGTTTTTGCACTTTCCCATACCAAAGTGACAGTTTCGTGGTACGGAGGCGCTATTTCTGTGGTAAAAGTGGTACGATGTCAAGGCACTTCAGGCCGTTGCTGCTGAAATGGGCTTTGATACCTCACGAATACAGGAAAACTAATTTTTCCGTTGTGACCTTAAATACGCCTGCTACAGGTTTCTCGGATACGGCCTGATGAAGACCTCCAACGTCTTGGTTTGCGGTCAAAACCAGTAGTAGTGGACCTACCTGGCTCAATTATATCATTTTTATCCTCTATAATCACATCATTAGATTCCCGTCCCGACCTTTAATAATTCGCCGGGCAAAGACCGTAATTGTGTTCTGTTTACTCTTTCGGTTTGTTTTTTTCGATTATATTCTGCGGTTTTTATGTCAAAAGGAAAAAAAATTGGGACTCATTGTGCGGTGAAATCCTATCAGGTCGAAGCCAAATTTGGAACATATGGGATATGGAAGCATGCGATTAAACGATTTTAACAATTAAAACTCATAATAAAATAAAAGATTTCGCTAATGGGAATGCATTTAGTGGAACAGATATAGCAATTATGGTCGGAAAATCATATTAGCTCAAAACCAACTTTTGAGTTAAAAAAAAGTATATTTGGTTCAATTCAAAGCATGAAAGTAATGGAGGACAAGCAGATTTCCGTAAAAGGTAAAAGGTAAAAGGGATCATAAAACCCTTTCAGGGAAATAGAAGGAATTTTCGGTCAAAAAAAAAATCAGAGGCTTGAAACATAATAATTATTAAGATGGCATCCTAAGCTAGAAAATCTGTACAGTTGCCAACCCAGCATGAGACAATAAACCATTCGCAATATTTTACTTGAAAATTGAAAATTGGAAGCATAAAAGAATTCAGCAGAAGGAAATACAGAAAATATAACAACTGATTGAAAGCTTGGGCGCAAGTTGAATTTGAAAATCATGGCAAAAATATTAAATTATAATACAATCTATTTTGCAGCATTTTTATAAGAAAAAGGGTTGAAAATTTACATTATCAACTTTTCGTTGCAGACAATATAAATAATTGGTGAAAAACGGAGTACTTCATTAAAATAGTCCATGTAGTGGTAAGCTGAAACTTAATTTAATAAGTGGACAATTGTTAGACGGTCAATTTTAGATAAGGTCAAGCAGTAATAAACTAATAACTAGTATTTTGACACATAGGCCGGCGCAATTGAGTCCAGAAATAAGGAATCCCTTAATAACGATAGTGTTCTGCGCTAATTGTGCAGCGATACGGTACGGCTTTATTTCAACCTTAAACTGGCAGTTGACATTTCTAACGTCCACTTGCAGGCTATTTCATTGTGAACATAACCCAGTTTCTCTTGCTACACGTCTGTTTTCAATCAGAGGACTTTTTTCAAAATGAGCCAAAATAAAAATACCCGGTTAAGGTTCACTTATGAAGGTGAAGTTCACCTATTAAAGAAATTTAAACGTAAATCCCACTATCAACCCGCAAGGCTGAGAAATAATCGAAAACCATGTTGTCACTAAGAGTGGAATTTTTGTTAATATAAGAACTTGGAAGCAGCATGTTTTGCTGTTGATTGAAATTTGACAGAAAAAAGACAAAGTAGATCAAATTAGGTTTTTATGACCAAATACTGAAAGCGATAAACTAGACATTCCAAAAACTCTCATTTTGTTAAAGAAATAAAGATAATGCAGTATTGAAATAAGGATTAATCTTTTACTGCATGACAGTATTTATAATTTTTTTAAAACTCTCTAGTAAAAGGTCAAGAACGGTAAAGCCGACGTTTATCACTGAACTCACAGATTAAATGATTAACAGCTAATTATTTTTTCAAAACTTCACTTTTAGAACAAAGACAGAAGAGAAGAAGACACAGAAGATAAATTGATACCCGAGTTGTCAACAAATTAATCTAAATTGTATAATTTCAAATAAGAAACAAATCATGAGTCCGTGATTTTTTATAAAATAAAAATTAGTTTCTAATTTCATGAACAATTAGGAAGGGGAAACGGCTGTTGATATATATATTTTTTAATTTTCTAAGTTTTTTTCTAAAAAATAGATCACGTGATAAACCCGGGATTTTTATGAAAGAGAAAATGTGTTTCCTATTTTATGAGAAATTTGGAAAAGAGAAGGTCCCTTGATTTTTTTCGTGCGACCTTGCGTTTTCCAGTGAACAAAGAAAAGGCAATTTATACAACAACAAACAACAAATATGAGAGTTTAATAAATTTATAGTAAAGTGCTGAAAAGATGAAGGAAAACTGAGCAAATCAAAAACTGGAATAGATCAGGAGCAACAGCCAGCGCTTCAACTTACAAATCTTAAGTGAATACTACAGGAACTAAGACTGAAAAAAACGATATTGAAAGATATGAATTCAAAAGACTTTTGTGATGTTCTTTGTTGCTTTGTTTTGATGAGAAAATGCATAAAATTTGGAATATTTTTAAATTTTAGATAGTGTTTAGTTTATATTCTAATTTCTAGCTTCAAATGTCTCAACTGAAAGTTACCGTTAAAAAAATCACCAGAAAAAAATATTAAATTTGCGACATGAACATGAAATAACAAGTGACTGAACAGGAGTGAAAGCGCAAATCATTGAATGAAAATTAATTTAAATTGGCCATGAAAGGAGAAACTGGTTTTCACATCTTTGAAAGGAGGGTGATAGTAATATTTTAAGAAACTACTGTTGATTGCTTTCATAAGAATTCAGCTCCAAAAGTGGAAGCAACTGAGAAAAAAACGCATGGCCTCATACATGCAGAAGAAGGATCGTGAAATTCATGAAGAATGGAAAAAACTGTCCAGATTTAGCAATTCCTCCACATGATTTGCGAAAAGCCGCGTACAACCTCGCAGAAATAACACACACGTTTCCGGAAAATTTACGAGCAAAACTCGTGAGTCCGGGGCGCTCGCCTGTAATATGCTAGCCAGATGATGCGATAACCCGTGCTCGTCTATAATTACGGATTATCAAATGTTTATTTTTCGATACTAATGCACTCGTGGGTCGATATTAATTACTATATTGTTAGTGGCGCGAACTCACGCGGGCATTTTGATTTATGGCCATCGAACGGTCGGAAGAGATTACGATAGTCCGATTTGCTAACGAGCGGATTCAATTTCGTTATTCCCATGGATGGTCCCACCGCAGTGCAAATGAGCGAAATTTCAATTTGGCTCCACTCACAGACTGGATGGAGTCCGGCAGGACGTGGAAAATGAACAGAGCCAAGAGTCAAAGGTCTGAAAGACTGAAGTCACGGAATCCTCCACAGGGTTGCATATCGTTGGCTTTTTTGCATTTAAATCCCTTGGTTGCGTGCAGAAATGCTTCCTGGGTTTTCATCGTTCATTTAAAGAATGCCTTTGCTGATTGCGTCCACCTGATGATTTGTTTCAAAAGTTTGCGCGAAAGAGCCCAATTTGACAAACCATTATGCGACACCTTGGCCGAATATATCACCAGATTCAACCCCTCTAGACTTTTTACGAGAATCGCGCAAATGTCGAGAGGCAACGAAAATATGGCATAATTTAGATGAGTGACTGCACCTATTTAGCAAATGCTTTCTACATAATCAACTGTCGAAGTTGAGTCGCAGATTTTATTCAAAATCGCCGAGAAAATCATGCTCTGGCGTAAATCCTGTTAGAAACAGCCCATTGGCTATCAACCATTCAGAATCATGACGCATCAAATGTTGCACTGCTCTCAAACGATGTCCAAACGAAATCACCAACTTGTTCGCTCAAAGATCGATAAATCTTGATTTTTATCGACCTAATCGGATCAAGATCGACACGACGAAATCGATATTAAATGTCAAAAGTAATTAGAATCGACCGATATTGTTTAATGGTTGATGTTTAGTCGGTTTCGATTTGTGCGAATGCTTTGAGTCGATGTACAGGGTGATGGCTGCATGGTCGTACAGGAGTTTCTGTAGGAAATGTTTGTTTAGACAATCAAGTGGTAAAGCTGCTTTAAAAATTAAAGTATTTTAGGACTTGGGCACATACAATCCAGTGCTTTTCTTCATTAATTTCAAAGAATCGGCAATCATGCCAATTTACTAGAGCACGCTCTGGTTGTGAAATAGATCAAAACCAAGGCAGGTCGCTTTAAAAAGTGAAAAAAATCATTAATCAGAAAGATCTGTAAGGTAAAGGTGGACTCTCTAAGGAATAACCAAACGTCTGCATCTACCAAAACCACAATAATAACGGTGGTTCTAGAGGCCCAGTAAAGATGTTAAATTCAAAGCACATGCTAGGTAGCAGACGATACATGAAGATAAGAGATTCGGGAAACAAATCTTGCTCTATCATTCGCATTGATCTAAGGGCAACCGTGAAAGAACAAATGTCCCAACACTGCGGGTGAGATTTTGGCTAATTTATAACATTTGGGCATACGTTTTCAGAATGCGCGACAAACAATGGCATAGAAAATTATGAATGTATTTTTCAGGCAATAGAAACGTGCCTTATCTTTATGCCATATCTTCTCAGCCCTGAACCCATATGCCATGTATTGGGGTGGGACATTTTTTGGTTATCAAAGCCATAAAACGGACTCAATTGTTCCAATCTACTTTGCAACCGCGAATCAGCCAGTCCGTTAATCAACAGCTCGACAATTTAATAAATATCTTCATAATTAAAAAGTCGTCCAAAGAAAACAAAGCTTGTACATGTATGGTGAATATCGGGACCTGTGCAATACAGTAAATCGCTGGTTCCGGACAGCATAATTGGTATAGGCCGACTTCAATAAATAATTTCGTATCGTTTTCATGGGTGGGCAAAGTCGTTCTCCAATTTCCGACCAGTTTATCTCTCTATCTCAGCCTGCCCTCTGTTTGTTTAATTTCTTCCAGCCCATGATCTATCACTGCTGCCCCTTAAAATTGCTTTATTCTTCCTTTTTTAACCCAGTTCGACATACCCACCTGCTTATTGTTGAAAACTTTGTCGTTTATTCAATGTCTGGAATTGGGAAGAAAATGGAGCCAATAGTAGGGCAGAAAACAATGATCATTGGAGACTTCGTGGAGATTCGTTCGATCATTGAAGTGCGAATATGGTTGAAAGTGAAAAGACACAAGCAAATAAAAATGCAACCAAATGAAAGAACATCTGGAATTTTGGATGTTGGGGATGCTGGATGAAGAAATTGCGCCAGCAGATGGAAAAGGTGGATGGACAAGAGTGACGACAARGGAAATATTTRAGGAAATGCTCGTACCATTAATTGCCAGAAGGTCAAATGGAGAAAYGMAAAACTTCRAAAATGCTAAAGCTGCAGGGCGTAATAAAATTCTAAATCAAACTATGTATTAAGAATCTTCAAGAATCACGGAAATATAGTCTGTTCGCGGAAATCGCGGAAAAATAGACTTTTACTTTTACCCAGAAAAAGAACGTAAGTTTAAGCGAGACAAGAGAAATAAACCTGAAAGTTGTTCAACAGCAGGTATATAAAGGGTGTTCCAATAAGAACGACGGATTTAAATTTTGAATACAACATATATATTTGCAGCGTACGTTTGAAGAATGAAGTACACATCATGAGGTTATGAATGGAATAAGAAATCGTACAAATGACCGCCTCGGTTTTGCTGGCACAGATCTGCTCTTTTCATGAAATTTTCAAGGACTGTTGCGCATAAATTTTGCGGAATTTCAGAGATACAGCGTTAACTTTAATCTTTTAAAGCTTCAATCGTTGTTGGTTTGTTCACATAAACCTGTGATTTTAAAAGAGCCCCAAGAAAAAAGTCCAAAGGCGTTAAATCGCATGATCTGGGCGGCCAATGCCGATCTCCAAAACGATAACACGATCAGAAAATGAGTCGTGCAGTTTCTCTGGCTGTATAGCATGCTGCACCGTTCTGTTGAAACCACATGCTGTTGAGGTGATATTTTGCACTTTTGGCACAAAAAAGTTAGTTAACATTTCACTATAACGAACACTCACGGTTAATGCTTGACCAACTGCATTTTCGACGAAAAATGGTCCGCTGAAGCCTCCAGCCCACACTGCACACCAAACAGTGACCCTTTTTGCATGCATCTGTTTCTGAACGATCACTCGTGGTTTTGCGAAACACCAAATGGGACAATTTTGTCGATTGACGAAGCGCTTAAGATGAAAATGGGCCTCGTCACTACAGACGATTTTCGTTGAAAAATCACCGTCCAATTTTCGTTGTTTCAAAATCCAATCAACAAAGGCTCTTCGTTGCCCATGGTCTTCCGGCTTTAGCTCTTGAGCCAATTCAACTTTGTACGCATGAAGCCTCAACTCTTTTGTGAAGATTCGATGCATAGTGATGGTGGAAACACCAATTTCCTGAGCTGCCGAATTGATGTGGTTGGGCTATCCTCCACATTTGCTCGCACTGCTGCGATATTTTCAGTCGAGCTACCAGGACGAACGCGTGTTTCTGCTTCCACTTCATTAACAAACCCAGTTTTTTTAATGTTAAATCATCATGACACTGCAAATCGCGCGCAATTCAAAACCGTCGTTCTTATTGGAACACTCTTAAACTTAAACTTAAACAGAATTACCGATTTTCGGATTCAGAAGCGGCATCAGACCTAGAAGTGAACATGAACAGATCATTCACAGACATGAACTTAGATTTAAGAGGATTTAGTCTAATGAAAAACACTTTGTTAATTAATACGAGTAGAGGGCATTGAGTAAACCAGATATAAATTCATACTCACAATGAATGCTTCAAGACGGTCTCGTAAGAAGCAAACGTTAAAGCCATAATAAATTAATCCTGATATCCTAGAACAAGCGTCTAAATGTTGAAAAACCAGACATAGAAAAGCTTTCAATCTCTACAGACTTCATTAAGTAATGGCGGAGCCCTCCCGATGTTCCTCTTCATCTATGTTGATCTAGGTCGAACAAAACCGATGCATTTCCCAGATGGTATTAAACGTGAATAGGCCGCAATTTGTGCGACCCTTCATTACTCGTTGAATTATCACAATCGCTGTTCTCAGCCTGAACGATTAAGCATAAATCCCGGTCTCAATTAGAGATGCAATTACATCGCAGTGGTAAGTCTCAATTCTCAATGAAATTATGATATCAGAACAGAGCATACATTCAAAAGGAAATGACTGCAGAAAAGCGGGAAGAATTTATCGCATTAGGTCGATTTTGCACAAATCAGTACGAGGTATAATAAGGTTTTGCTGCCGCCACAATAAGCGGTCTGTTATTTTTAATCGATTTAGCTTCATTTTGGTTTATTTTCTCACTTCTTTGTTGTCGCTCTGGCTGATGTGCTCACTTGTTCTTCATTAATCCAACGTCATCCGTCGGGACTATACCAAAAAAATATTTGGACCTCACATGTATGCATTTTAATTTGCAGTCCTCCTCATTTCAAAAGCACCGTTTAGGTTTATTAAATTGGTCTAATTGAGGCGGTAGTTAAACAACTTCTTTGTTGGACTACTGTAAAAGTATTGTTCTTAAATGCGACTCTTTGTGAAAATCGTAACAAGTATCTAGAGTAGCGGAAATTGAAGTTTCTGCAATTGCTCTTTGTTTTACTCTGTTGAGTTTGGTGTTTGTAGTTTGTTTGCTTTCGTGTATTGTGTCTCTTCATTGTTTATATTAGAGCATAGATCTGCGGCTTGTTTTTTGGAATCATCAGTATAGCAGTGGAGGCGCTAGCTTTATTTTCCTCATGGGTCAAAGCCGGCAGAAAAATTTTCAAGATGTGCAGGAGATCTTTATACCTTTAATTGTAAAAGTCGGATATAATCTATCTGTTTTACGAAATATTTTGTTTTCTTCTTTGACCGAATGTAATGTAAAATTTGTTTTAGTTATTTTTATTTAACATACACGTGTTGCAAAGATTCATTTTTAGCACCTAAGTACTTATAACGACACGTTTTTGTCAAACAAGGAGCTAACAAAGTTTGTCAATACCTTGAGTGTCTCAATATGAATTTGCTATGCAAATATTATGCGAGACTTTATCTACTTTCGTCGAATAACCAAATAAATGTTAGAAAAATATATTTCACAACTGTGAACATTTTTTTAAACGTTGTTATGTTGGAAACATATTCTGAATTAAATTCGCTTCAACACTAGTATTGTAATAAAACTGTCATCAGCAAATCTATTTTTTGAATTGAATATTTCCTTTTACTAAACAAAAGTAGATTTAAAATATTTAAATTAACGAATAACATTATATAAACATTGAATAAAACTTTAATAAGGTAGTAAAATAATGATGAAATAGTTATTAACACAGAACATTAGAACAGTCATTCTTCTATTACTAAGTGCTGAAAACTCTTTCAAAGCTTGCACTGGAAGATTGTACTGGCATTGCAATATTACATAGTTTTTGCATTTCATGGAAAATTTAACTAAAATCTTGCAAAGAAAGTGCGAGATCTGTTCAAGTGTATATTTTTAGATTATTTGTGATTTCATACCTCTTAATGGTATCTGGCAATACCTTTGTCTCGTTTTCAAATGAAACTATATCACGTTGGTAATGGTTAGCTAAAGAAATAAACGTTTTAAGTTTTAAAAAATTGTAGTAGATGGATTAAATGTACCAAAATATATATTCAAACCCAGCTTGTGTTTCTGCAGCCCTTTTCCAGGTCTTGTAGCCTTCAGTAACAAAACTTAAACTACTGGTTCCACCTTGTTTGAAGAAAAACCTACCAAGAAAAACGGAATACAGCATCTCTGCTAATGCTGTAGAAGATCACAATCATACTGTTTCTTAGGAAAACTTGCTGTCAAGACCCGGCTGTCTTGAAAGTTTATAAAGCGATAGAGCCAAATCAATTACTTCTTTTTCCTCTATATGAAAATTGTTGGCTCTTATCATAGCAGGAAACAAAAACCCATATTTAGATTGGAAAATATTTTTTCTTATATGAGGTAAGTACTAAAAAACTTACTTTTCAATTCCCGATCAACTCGGAATGTTTGCACGTTCACTATCATTAATCATTATTGTCGAATGTGATCTGATTTTTTCAATTCGCAATTATTTATATCGCTATTAAAAGTGGTTGGGCGAGACAAATTTTGGTTGAGCGCTTGCCCAACCTCGCCCACCCCTAGCGCCGCCACTGCATTAAAAGTATGTTTGTATTAAAAAAACGACATTAAATATGATTTTTTTGACGTGTTTCAGATCTTTTTGTACATTGATAAATATTATGTTGGTGCAAGTATTTAAGATACTTGCAATTGAGTGTACCAACAAACCGCTCCACACATTTCCTTACTTAAATGCACTTGAAACACGAAGTGTTTTTACAGCCAAGTTAAGTCTATATTTGACGTGTTTTGATGCAGAATCGAATCAACCGATTTAATGCAAATCGAATGCAACAAATTCGTTATAAACTTTTAAAAGCTGGATGCAACTTAGGAAGGACATAAAACAATTCAAATTCAAAGCAAATGTTTGTTGATTTAGGTGGCTCAAATCTGCCAAATTTAGAAAACTTTAGCTGAATTTATAACATAAACTTTAGATATTGCCTTGTGTAATTCTGCTCCCAAAAAAACGTAGAAAATGACGAACTTTTTCTTTTCTTTCTGCATAGTTCCTGAACCCTAGAGGTTCTGCCATAGAAGAGCCGAAACCGAAAGTCCCTATTACTCATTCCGTTATTTTTTAAAGGTGATCGCAGATGAATCTTTCCACAACTGACAATCTCTCCAGGGAAGGAATTTAGACAAATATCGCGCAGATACATAGACATTCGTTTCAAGCAATCTCCTCTTGGTTGGGTTGGAAATATGGCCCTTATTCCACAAATGACACGGTGTTTAATCAAAGCACACTTCTAACGCGAGCTTTAAGCGTATCGTGCGACCGTTATCGTGTCCCTTGTCCAGCCGACCCATCGTGGGTGTGAAATATAGACCTGGTGTTCGCACGAGTCAGCGGCGTACATTTGCTAATTGATAGCCGAACCAGGGAGGTTTCACGCCATTTATCCAGCTACTTTCAATCGCATGAGAAAATCTCATAATTCTTCCTCCAACAGTTCGAAATACTGTCACCTAACGGAGGGTTTTTCAACTAGATCTTTTGGAGCTAATAGTAACGAAAGAAGAGGATACGAGTCGAAGACTACGAAGAAGCAGGTCCAACAAGAATTACCAATTAGATTATAACCGAATTTAAGAGCAAGCAACTTTTGGTGCTTGGACACAATTTGTGCGCAAATATCATCAATATCAGCCTGTATGCTACAATTATATGGCCACTTACGCCGACTAAACGATTAAAATAAGACGTAGTATCGTTTCTGCTATGATCAGCATGATTTAAGTATAAAAGTAGCCACGGCAGAACCGATAATTCAGTTAAAGTTAAAGACAGTCTATGGTCCGGTTCGGTCACACAATTCAAATCCACATAATAAAGAATATTGTATTACATTTGAAATAAAGTGTTTTTTAAAAACGTGAGTTTCAAATTAATCAATAAAATTCTACCGAATAAAAGCATTGTGTTGTTCCGTCTCAGGAAGCTTTCAAAATTAAAACCCAAACAACAGACGTAAAAACTATACTCAACATTTTTTTTAGTATAACAAAAAATTAAAATCTAGTGGAAGCAGTGGTCAGAAAAGTCAGGGTTCCGTATTGAACCTCACAATAGCATCCTAAAACTATCAAAACAGTTTTTGGTCTTTAACTATCGCATTTTACATAAGGCCATAATTTTCCTGTTATTTAAATATTCCGAAGGTTAGATAGAAAGTATGTTTACATTTGGCAAATAACTGCAAATTAGGGAAGACGAATTAAATAAACAGACCGCTAAGGAAGAGGCGACAAATGCAAAGTACAATAATTTTAATCGACATCCACACTCCAAAAACTAAATCAAAATAGTGGATTAAAAATCGGAAAATGCGGCAACTTTATAACTTGGGTTCAATTGAATCTTTTCTGTTCGCTCGGGCTTCAAAGCTTTAAACAAAAGGAGAGTTTCAAACGATATCTAAGTGTTTTAAATCACCTTAAATCGAGCGTTTTCAAAAAAGTGTACTTAGTGTGATAAAAATTCATATAGCCATGGGCCCGCCATGGCCTTGTAGATCAGGCCATGGTAAAAAAATTGTAAACTTAATTTTTTGTTTTATCAAGGAATTTGTGAAAAAATATCAATATTTAGACAAAATTTGGTATTTGAGGGTCTTGATACATGATAAAATAAAATTTGATCTTGGTTTTGCCCTTACATGTAGAGGGTGCAACTTAGATTTATTTTTCTATTTTGAAGTGTTATAACTTCTTTGTGAATACTTGCATTCGTTTTTTTTGTACATAATTTAATTTTTCTATTATTTTTACGTTAAAAAGCAAGGGTTTTCGAGAAGTTTTGATGTGAGGTAAATCAAAATATATAGAAAACGATTGGTCTGCGCGACTTTTGATCAGAAAATCCCTGTTCCGTGAAAGTGACAAAGGAATTAATTTGCTTGCTAAAGTGTTAGGACTCCTCAAATGAGGAAAACAGATGTAGGAAACTCCTTTAATTAAACGTCGTTTTTTTCTTAGCTTTTTCTTTAACCCTTAGTTCCAGTAACAAATAAATTATGATAAATTTCGACTCACCATGCATATAATAAACAGCGTAACCACAAAGCCGCAAACTAAATAATAAAAACATAAATCTTGAATTGTAAAAATTATAAACTACTAGGTACCAAAAGTAAAGCTCGTTTGTAATGTATCAGCAATAGGTCAAACTAGAGCAATCCCCAAAAACCATAAATTTATCACAGAGAAACAAGCAAGTAATGGAGGAATCCAAAACTTCAGAAAAATTAAATTTGAATTGTCTGAATTTGCAAATTTCATCCGATCTTCAAAGTATACACTGTGTTGAGTTGCGTTATTGAGTTAACGACTTGCAACTCTTCGGTTAATGAGTTATAACTCATCGGTTAATAAGTTATAATTCATGTGTTAAAGTTTTGCGAAACCAGAGACTGGCATTTCACATCTAAAAAATGGTTATTAACATTTTTTCAGAGTAACATTTTACTACTTTGTTCAAATAACTAAAAAAAGGTAATCTCGGTTTTCCCAGGAAGAGACAGAACTGAGTGCAAAGAAAGTCGACGAGTTTTCCTGAAAAATCGATCTGTTCATTTTTTTGCATAAAAGATTCAGTTTGCCAGTATTTGACAGTAAAACCTTAGGAAAAACGAGTTTTTTTCTGTTTAGAAACAGTGCTGTTTAGAAATATGGACCTAAAAGTGGAGAGACTACAGTTTCCAAGAGTTTTACAAATTAATGATTATAGACTTTCGCTTTTTCAGATCGGGGAAATATTTTTGGAAGAAGCCTAGAAATAATTATTAGGGTTTTGTCCATAATTCGAAGCTGCAAAAAGTTTTTAAAACATTTTTGCAAAGCGGTTAAGGAGGCGAGTGTTCCAATAAAATTTGTCTTGTAATTTTTCAGAGAAAATACCTGAACATTGCCAGTATTTTAAGTAAAACTAAAAAATAATGCGATTTTTGGAGACCTGAAAATTTAAAAAAAATTTAGAAATCTTCAGAGTGATAAGGGGGCCGATTTTTAGCAATATTTTTTAAAATATAACTGAATAAAATTATTTGGTTTTTGTGCCAAATTCGAAGCTGAAAAGAGTTTTCTAAAGTTCCCTGCAATCCCATGAATGAGGCGAAGTTTCAGACTCATTTTTGAGTGAAAACACCCTATTACTGTGAAAAAAGAAGAAAATCATCAGAAAATAATGCTTTTTTGCGTTTTCGATTAAAAACAGTTTTGTGATCGGTTTTGGAGAAAATCTTAATGGTTTTCGGAAAAAAACGATAGGAATTTATTTTTGGTTTTGTCCCGAATTTGCACTGAAAAAAGTGTTTGTACATTTTTTCCAAAGCAATGAATTTGTCTTGTAATTTTTCGCGTAAAAGTCCTCCAGATCGTCAGTATTTTATAGGGATACTCTACAAAATAGAGCGTTTTTGTTCAGCCAAAACTAAAAAAAAAACGCATTTTTTAACAAATTCTACAGTCTTCAGAGGAATGGAGGTGACGAGATTTCCAATTAATCTGTTATAAACTTTCGCTTATTCTGTTCGTTCTTTGATAGAAAATTGTGTTCAAAAATAGTTCAAAGCTGGAAAGAGATTTTAAAACTTTTTACAAAGCGGCAAAGAATTCGAAATTTATTTCATAATTTTTCGCGAAAAATACCTCAAGATTGTCAGCATTTTTAAGTGAAACTTTAGAAAATTGAGCATTTAGAAGAAAGAGTAGCTTGGCTAAAACTGGAAAATTCTCAAATTTGAAGACATTTTAAAAATATTGTGAATAAATGTCATCAACATTTTCCCAGCAACGGAAGTGAGTTACTGCGCCGGTGCGTTGGGTTGGGGCACCAAGCCATTTGCGCAGCACTGCGCCAACTCCTAAAAATTCACTGAGTTACACAGGCCTAATTCAAAGCAAGGAAGATACGAAAATCGCCAGCAGGTGATAAAGCTGAACATCAATAGAATCACAAAATACAAGAAATTTGACTAAATATGGTGGCTAAAAAAATATAAGAATGTCACAACCCTACAAATCTCAAGAAATCCAGGATTTTCCAAGAAAAAAAGGAAGCCCGGTGGAAAAAGAACATAGAAGAACAAGAACACTCGTGGAAAACTTCCAATAAAAATATTTTATCATTTTGAAAACCACCTGAAAAGACTACCTCCTCCTCCTACTCCATTTTCTATGGCCCGTAGAAGAATATCAACTTCTGCTATCCTGCAACTGTTCAACACCGACGTGTATATCGGGTTGCCCACCTTCAAATCTTCAATTCCATGAAGCATGTGAAGAAGACACCGTGTCGGGTCTTGAACCAACTCAGGCGACCCATACATGCCAGTGAAGAACTAGTCAGATTAAGGCGCGTTTGCACTAAGAATCAATCGGCGCGCAAATGTATTCCAAAGTAATAGACAAGTAACTTTTTTGTGAAAGGGTGAAATGAATCCCACACTTGCAAACATATGGTTTGCTTGAAAACCAGGTTCTAAGAAACTTGATGAAATTAATTAACGTCCAGGCACTCGTAGATGAAAGATCTTCAGGGCCAAAAGACCAGGTATGCAAAAGAGCCGTTCATCAGCCTCTTAAATTTCCTAAGTGTTGGTGAAATAAAGTGGACACACTCTTAATGTATGAATAAAAGTATATTGATGAATGATAAAGAACAACACAGTGCAAAAGTAGATTTCCGAACACGAAAACGATTCTATATCAGCAGCGATTTGACGACGACTAACTAAAAAAGTGGCTCTCGCGATAAACAAAAAATGATGCTGCCTAAGCAATATGGCTTTATGGTACACTGTGGTCCATAATATATATGGCTGAACCTATATTGATAATATTAAAAGCATTTTGATTATAGTCTTATTCTAACACTAAGAAGAAAACTCAATAATTGTGAAACCCTTTCGATGTTGATGCAACCAAGGACAAATACGAGCGTTTGTGGTGTGTAGAGGCCTTAGTGCGAGCCACAATCGATGAGGAAGAAGAGTCATCCGTACAATACGGCATACGGCACAGAATCAWCGAAGCGTCGCACACGAAGGACCAGACGGTGGGCGCGTAGCCGTGCTGTACGGCCGCCGTACGGTTCGGGCCCGTACTTGCACTGCAGGTCAGTTAGTTCTCGCGACCTAAGACCTGCACGCGTTGGTGCGATGAAGGAAAAGGGAGCGCGAGACTTTGAAGGCCTAGTTAGCTCTTTTCTGACCTCAAGAAATTGCCGTTTCAATCGGCAATAAAATGGATTCTACTAGATTATTTAATGCGGCTTTTTCAAGGCGCTGGAAATTTCTCTTCAGGTGTAACAATCAATTCGGTAAAATCGGATTTTTATTAAATTATTTTGTTAAAAAGGGCGTTTGTTCTTTCAAAAGCATTTGACTGTCTGAATCGAAATTTACTGCTGGAAAAACTAGACATTTATGGGATCAGGGGGGCGCGCTCTTGAGTGGTTTCGCTCATATTTAAATAAGAGAACCCAAAGGGTGATTATACGCCAGGACGGTATGTCCTACAAATCAAAAATTTTGTTTATAGTCTTTATGAATGACTTTAACAGCGAATGTCTTACCCCAAATTTTCTGCTAAAGGAGTATACAGATGATACAAACCTGCGAGTAGGAGGAAAAACAATCCCTAAACTCGTGGGAAATGCCACTACTTTACATCGGCAGAAAGATGGGTTGGAAAAAATGTGTTAAGCTTAAATAAAGAAAAACAAACACATTACTGTTTAGAACCAAATTAAATAAAAATTAGAAACCAGACACCATTGTTGTTGAAGGGCTACAAATTGCAGTAGGTAGTAGCACAAAGTTTTTGGGGATTTATATTGATGAATTTTTAGACTGGTCTTGCCATATTGA